>NW_017673474.1:101619-134474 GCF_001879085.1 Nicotiana attenuata
TGTTGCTGCTGTAGTGGCTGAAACCACCTGAGCCAGGCCCGTGCACACTGTCAAGATCTGAGCTAATGTCTCCTGGAGGCCAAGAATCACTATGGGCACAGCTGGTGCCTGAACTGGTGCTGCTGGAGCCTGATCCTGAGCTGGGGCAACTAGAGGGTCCACAAGTGCTGCCCCTGCTGCTCTGCCTCTGCCACGACCACGACCGCATCCACGGCCTCTAGTGGTCTCAGTGAGTGGCACTGGGGGTCGTCCGCCACGTGCGGTAGCTCGTGTCCTCACAATCTGCGAGAGAATGGAACAAAGAGGAGTTTAGTACTCGGATCAACAAGTTCGCAAGAAAAGAGTTCCAAGAATGTAAAGTTTTCCTAAAAGGTTCTGCAGCCTCTCGAGGATAAGTACAGACGTCTCCGTACCGATCCGCGAGACTCTACTAAACCAGCTCACGACTCGTGAGACCTAGTAACCTAGGCTCTGATACCAACTTGTCACGGCCCAAATCCCAAACCCGGCCGTGATGGCACCTCTCGTGAAGACAAGGCCAGCCAGAACAATGCCAACACCTCTTTTAAGCAGTTAATTACCATTAAAAAATTCTAAAGCATAATTTAATAACAATAATCCGCGAAAGTATAGAATATAACAGTAGAAACCATCCCGACACAGCCCAAACCGGGGTGTCACAAGTCATGAGCTACTACAGAATTTCTATAAGTCTACAAACAGAATATCTGATACAGAAGTCTGGAATAACTGAAATAACATGAAATAGAGGAGTCAAGGGGGCTGCGGACGCTAACAGCTACCTCGAAGCTCCGAACTCGCTACCTGATCTGGACAAGGATATTAGTGCTCAGGAACGGACTTTGCTATGCCTGAATCTGCACACATGGTGCAGGGAGTAATGTGAGTACTCCGACCCAGTGAGTAATAATAATAAATAATATCTGGAGATAAGAAGACACATAACAGCACAAGGCAGTTCTATATCAGGCAGTAAATCCCTTAAAGCAGTAAAATCCGTGAAATCATGTGAAATCTCCGTTTTAAAGCAGGTAAATCAAGTAAAACAGCTAATAAGTGATAAATAGTAAAAACTGCCCCTCGGGCTCAATATCAACCGCTCAGTACAGTAACTCAGATTACTCTCAGAATAGTATCATATAATAACCACTGTGGCGTGCAGTCCGATCCATATCTCGCTGCGGCGTGCAGCCCGATCCATCGTTGCGGCGTGCAGCCCGATCCATATGGGTACCTGCGCTCACTGTGGGGGGTGCAGACTCCGAAGGGGCTCCTACAGCCCAAGCGCAATACTGCTGCGGCGCGCCGCCCGATCCACATAAACATTTGCTGCGGCGTGCAGCCCGATCCATATGAGTATTTGCTGCGGCGTGCAGCCCGATCCCTAATATATATAATATCCTCACTGTTGGGTTCTCAACCCCTCTATCATTTTAGGACACAATAGTATAGGGTAGGGATCTCAGCCCACATATCTCCCCTCATTTAGGATTAACACTTATAAAAACGGTTCACATTGTTTAATCAATTAGAAACATGACTGAGGATGTGATTTGTACTAAGTAAAGTGAGGAAAATCAGTCATAATGCCCCTAAGGGTTCTACAAGTCGGCACGAGGCCCCAAACATGGCAACTAGCCCAAATCATGATGATAAACAAATCGGCTTAATCAAATACGCAGTAAAATATCAAACGGGACAGACCAAGTCACAATCCCCAGTAGTAAACAACCCCGCGCTCGCCATTAAGCGCGTGTTTCACCTCAATATAGGACTACGTTGTGCAAATCCGGGGTTTCAAACCCTCAGGGTATCATTTACTATCATTACTCACCTCAAGCCGGCCAAAATCCTAGCTCGCTATGCCCTTGCCTCGCAAATTGACCTCCTCGCGCGTCGAATCTGATCAAAACCACAACGAATACGTTACAATAGGCTAAGGGAACATAACCCAATCGAAAAGACTCGAAAAATATCGAAATTCACGAAATTTGCAAAACCCGAGCCCCGGGCCCACTTCTCGAAAAATCAGAAAATTAACATCACCGGATTCTTTATCTCGCCACGAGTCTATACATACTAAAAACTACCAAATCCGAGTCCAAATGACCCATCGAATCCCACTTTGTAATACCAAATTTCCAAGCCCTAGCTTTACCCTCTTTTGATGAATTTCCACAAATTTCTATGTTAATTCTACCATTAAATCATGTATTTAGGTCATAGAACTCACCTCCAATCACACCCAGTCAAAATCACCTTTAATTCCCGTCCAAAAGCTCTTAAGGTTGCTCAAAAATGGTGGAAATGAGACTTGGTTCGCGGATGAAATGTTTAATAAAACCCTTCTGCCCAGACTTATTTTCCTCTATGCGAACGCGAGGGTCCTCTCGCGTTCGCGATGAACAAAATCTGCTACTGCCAAAAATACCCTTCACGAACGCGGTTGCACTCATGCGAACTCGAACGGTCGTGAGCCCCTAACGCCTACGCGAACGCGTNNCCCCCCCCGTATTGACTGGTTATTTCTGTATTTCTTTTTCCGCTGTATATATTTAAACTGCACAGGTTTATTTGGTAGTCTGGTCTAAGCCTCGTCACTACTTCGCCGAGGTTAGGCTAGGCACTTACCAACACATGGGGTCGGTTGTGCTAATACTACAGTCTGCACTGTGTGCAGATCCCGGAGCAGCTTTCGGACAGTAGTTGGAGGGCTTCCTTTAGTTCACCCGGAGACCCAAGGTAGACCTGCAGGCGTCCGCAGGCCCTGGCGTTTTCCTCTATCTCTATTTCCTGTTTCCTTCTCTTTTATTCAGAAACAGTGTGCTGTTATTCTTCAGACCTTGAATGTAGTAATCTTAGATAGTCTGTGACACTGTGACACCAGATTTTGGATATTTGAGGTTTTAGAAGTTGTGAAAGACGTTGATTCCAGATATTTTATTGTTACCTTCCGCTTAATTATTTAAAGTTTCGCTGATTTCATGTTATCGCTTATATTTGCTAAAAAGAAATAATTTGTTAACGAAGTAAGTAGTTAAGTTTTGGCTTGCCTAGCTCCCAATAGTAGGCGCCATCACGATTCCCGAGGGAGGGAAATCCGGGCCGTGACAACATCTAAAGCAGAAATTTGCGTGAAGAACCTTGAAAAATTAGAGTTAACATAGTAGTAATATATCGAGTACATGTCTACATAGACAATTGTAGCGGCAACTGGGAAAATTAAATTCATTGCCACCAATAATGAGAATCAGGAAGAGCAAAAGCATAAACCTATAAGCACAATAATACACTTACAGAAATTAAATTCAAAAAAAAGAAGAGAGGAACTTATGTCACAAATGCAGAGTTAAAAAGATTTAGATGCATAAATTGTGGGTCCCTGTTGAAATAATCAAAAGAAGAAAGAAACAAGTTGCAATGACAACTTGTTCAAAAACGGCCGAAACAAAAAAAAGTTTTGAGTTGCAACAAGCAATTGTGGGCGGCAACAGCAAGTTGCAAAACCAATTTGCTAAAGTTGGTTTTCTGATGGATTTTGCAAATTGAAGATATCAATGTTTTGATTGGTTAGAGCTGCGGTGACTTCTCCTATAAATAGAAGCATTGAGCTTCATTTCAAGTACACCAAATCGAGAGAAGCAACAGAGAGTTAGAGAGAGTAATCCACACATTGTAGTCTGTTAGATAAATAGTGAGTGGGAGTAATATTGTAGTGAGGTGCTTAAAATAAAGAGTGTTATTTCTTTCGAAGTTGTAGTAGTCTCTTGACACGACTAAGTTGTAATATTATAGTGGTAATATTGCTCCGCTGGGGTATTATATTTTATCCCGTTAAAATATTTGGTGTCGTTGTTACTCTCTTGTGTTATTGTTATTTACCGTGGATATTATTCCTGGGCGGAAATATTATTTTTTATCCCAACAACGTGGTACCAGAGCCATGGCGAATAATAGTCCGCTGTCTTTTCAGTATCCCCGTCTCACAAAAGATAATTATGAGAAATGGTGTCTACGTATGAAAGCCATTCTAGGCTCCCAGGATGTGTGGGAAATCGTAGATAAAGGGTATGCAAAATCCGATAATGAGAAAGCTCTGCCTCAAAATGAAAAAGATGTCTTGGCAAAGACAAGGAAGAAGGATCAACAAGCCCCCACGCTCATCCACCAATGTTTGGATGATGCCATGTTAAAAAGGTGGCCGATGCTACCACCTCAAAGGAAGCTTGGGAGATTTTACAAAATTCTCTTCAAGGAGTTGACAAGGTGAGGAAGGTAAAACTTCAAACTCTAAGGGCTAATTTTGAAGTTTTAAAAATGAAAGAATCCGAATGCATTTCGGATTATTGTTCAAAAGTGAAGGCTGTTGTGAATCAATTAAGAAGATACGGGGAGGACATAAAAGATGTCCGTGTGGTAGAAAAGATCCTTCGCACTTCAGCACCTAAATTCGATTTTGTGGTGTGTGCTATTGAAGAGTCTAAAGATTTAGACTCAATGATGGTAGAGCAATTGGAGGGTTCTTTACAGGCCCATGAAGAAAAGATCAAGAGGAGACAAGAAGTGCCATTGGAGCAACTTTTTAAAACTCAGGCATCCTTCAAGGATTATGGAGGTGAAAAAAACTATCGAGGGAATGGACGAGGACGAGGCTGTGGCGGTCATGGACGAGGAAGAAGTAACGGTAACAACTTCAACAATGAAGTTAAAATCCACCAAACATTTAGAGGTCGTGGTCGTGGACAAAGAGGAGGAAGAGGACGTGGCTACTACCAAGAAAATAATGGACAAAGGTATGACAAATCAAAAATTGAGTGTTATAATTGTCATAAATTTTGCCATTGCTCTTGGCAATGTCGTAGCAATGTTGAAGAGAAAGCTAACCTTGTTGACGACAAAAAAGAAGAAGATCAGTCAACGTTATTGCTAGCACTCAAGGAAGAAGACAGGGATGATTGCAGCTCGTGGTATTTGGACAATGGAGCAAGCAATCATATGTGTGGATGCAAAGAAAAGTTTGTGGAGATCAATAAAACGGTGAGAGGTAATGTGTCCTTTGGTGATACCTCAAAGATTCAAATCGAAGGGATAGGTACGATTCTGATCTCCTGTAATGATGGTAGTCACAAGCAAATTCAAGATGTTTATTATGTGCCAAAATTAAAAAGTAATATTTTGAGTTTGGGCCAACTTCTTGAAAAGGAATATGACATCCACATGAAAAATATGCACATTTGGCTTAGAGATTCAAGTGGAATTCTAATTGCTAAAGTGCATATGGCAAAGAATAGATTATTTTCTCTAAATCTTAAAACAATTGATGCAAAGTGTTTGAAGGCTAATATGCAAGATGAATCATGGTGTTGATACATGCGATTTGGGCACTTGAATTTTGAAGCACTCAAATCAATGGGAGAAAAGAACATGGTACATGGGATACCATCAATGAACCATCCCAATCAATTGTGTGAAGCTTGTCTTCTTGGAAAACATGCAAGGAGGAGTTTTCCAAAGGAGGCCATGTCAAGATCAACCAAGCCGCTCCAGCTTGTTCACACTGATGTGTGTGGACCAATTAATCCACATTCTTTTGGTAAAAGTAGATACTTTCTGCTTTTCATTGATGATTTTAGTAGAAAGACTTGGGTTTATTTCTTGAACCAAAAATCTGAAGCTTTTGCTGCTTTTAAAAATTTTAAAGTACTTGTGGAGAAAGAAAGTGGCTATGACATTAAAGCTCTAAGGTCCGATAGAGGAGGCGAATTCACTTCAAATGAATTTAATGACTTTTGTCAGTCTCATGAAATTCGTCGCCCTCTAACGGTACCTTATTCACCCCAACAAAATGGAGTTGCAGAGAGAAAGAATCGAACGATTCTTAATATGGCTCGATGTATGTTGAAAGCTAAAAGTATGCCCAAGGAATTTTGGGCCGAAGCTATTTCTTGTGCAGTTTATTTGAACAACAAGTCTCCAACAAGAAATGTTAGAGATCAAACCCCTCAAGAAACATGGAGTGGAAGAAAGCCAAGTGTCAAACATTTGAGAATCTTTGGGAGCATAGCATATGCTTATGTGCCACAGCAAGGGAGAGCGAAGCTTGATGATCGAAGTGTCAAGCATGTGTTTGTTGGCTATGATACGAGTTCAAAAGTCTACAAGTTATACAACCCAAGCAGTGGTAAGGTGGTGGTAAGTCGCGATGTTGAATTTGATGAAGAATTGGCATGGGATTGGGAAGCTCAGGAAGAAACTTCATATGATTTTCTTCCATATTTTGGTGATGAAGAAGAACCAGAGACCGTGGAACCTGTGCAGGATACAACTCCACCTCCTTCTCCAACCAATGTTGCATCTCCCTCTTCTCAAGAAAGTTCAAATGAACAGCCGCAAAGGACAAGGAGCATTCAAGAGCTCTATGAGGACACAGAAGAAGTTATTAATTTTGATTTTTTATGTTGTCTCTTTGCTGACAGTGAACCAATGAACTTTGATGAAGCTGTTACAAACAAAAAGTGGAGACAAGCCATGGAGGAGGAGATTGAGTCAATATAGAAGAACAACACTTGGGAGTTAACAACTCTTCCCAAGGGTCATCGAGCAATTTGAGTGAAATGGGTATGCAAAATAAAGAAGAATGCTGATGGAGATGTGGAGAAATACAAGGCACGACTTGTGGCTAAAGGCTACAAGCAAAGGCAAAGCATTGACTATGAAGAAGTCTATGCACCTGTTGCCCGCATGGAGACGATTCGTTTGCTGATCTCTTTGGCAGCGCAAATGAAGTGGAAGATCCATCAGCTAGATGTCAAGTCAGCCTTCTTGAATGGCTATCTTGAAGAAGAAGTCTATGTTGAACAACCATTGGGCTTCGTGGTCAAAAACCATGAAGATAAAGTAGTGCGGTTGAAGAAAGCTTTATATGGATTAAAGCAAGCCCCACGAGCATGGAATAGTTGCATCAACAAATATTTTCAAGACAATGGGTTTACTCGTTGTCTCCATGAATATGCTCTTTACCTTAAAGTTCATATTAATGGAGATATCTTACTTGTTTGTCTTTATGTTGATGATCTTATTTTCACGGGCAATAACTCAAGTTTGTTTGGAGCTTTTAAGAGAGATATGTCCCGCGAGTTTGAGATGACAGACGTAGGGCTCATGTCATACTACCTGGGCCTAGAAGTGAAGCAGATGGAGGATGGAATTTTTATCTCTCAAGAAAGCTATACAAAAGAGATATTGAAGAAGTTCAACATGCTCGATTGCAACCCTGTGAACACACCGATGGAGAGTGGGACAAAATTGTCCAAGTTTGATGAAGGAGAAAAAGTGGATCCCACATTTTTCAAAAGTCTTGTGGGAAGTTTGAGGTACTTGACTTGTACCAGGCCAGATACACTCTTTGCAGTTGGAGTAGTAAGCCGCTTCATGGAAGCTCCTACCTCCACTCATTTGAAAGTCACTAGAAGAATTCTTCGCTACCTAAAAGGTACGACTGACTTTGGGCTATTTTATTCTTCTTCTAGTGATTTCAGTCTTATGGAATTTTGTGATAGTGATTATGCGGGAGATATTGATAACAGAAAAAGCACAACTGGTTTTGTATTTTTCTTGGGTGATTCTGTTATTTCTTGGAGTTCAAAGAAACAATCAATTGTTACTCTCTCGACTTGTGAAGCTGAATATATAGCAGCAACATCATGTACATGTCATGCTATTTGGCTGAGAAGATTGTTGAAGGAGCTCAATTTGCTACAAATTGAAGCTACGGAGATTTGTATTAACAACAAATCCACACAGGCACTCGCGAAGAATCCAGTGTATCATGATCGAAGCAAGCATATAGATACAAGGTATCACTTTATCAGAGAAAGCATTGCCAAGAAGGAAGTCGAGCTCAAATATGTGAAGTCACATGATCAAGTTGCGGTATTTTTAACAAACCTCTCAAGTTTGAAGATTTTCAGAGATTGAGATCAAGTCTTGGAATGAAGAAAAAAAAAATCAAAATTAAGGGAGAGATTTGTGGGTCCCTGTTGAAATAATTAAAAGAAGAAAGAAACAAGTTGCAATGACAACTTGTTCAAAAACGGCAGAAACAAAAAAAGTTTTAAGTTGCAACAAGTAACTGTGGGCGGCAACAGCAAGTTGCAAAACCAATTTGCTAAAGTTGGTTTTCTGATGAATTTTGCAAATTGAAGATATCAATGTTTTGATTGGTTGAGCTGCGGTGACTTCTCCTATAAATAGAAGCGTTCAGCTTCATTTCAAATACACCAAATCGAGAGAAGCAACAGAGAGTTAGAGAGAGTAATCCAGTGAGATAAATAGTGAGTGGGAGTAATATTGTAGTGAGGTGTTTAAAATAAAGGGTGTTATTTTTTTCGAAGTTGTAGTAGTCTCTTGACACTACTAAGTTGTAATATTATAGTGGTAATATTGCTCCGCTGGGGTATTGTATTTTATCCCGTTAAAATATTTGGTGTCGTTACTCTCTTGTGTTATTGTTATTTACCGTGGATATTATTCCTGGGCGGGAATATTATTTTTTATCCCAACATAAATCACGTGTTTGAGACCAAATGCTTGCCATACTTAAAACTTGATTCTTTAATATTCCTACAAAATACCAACATCAGAATTTCTCCAATAAATCGGAAACAACAATAGGAAATAGTCTTTCTTTGCAAAAAAAATTTGGTAGACAGTTTCGATGCTCATGATAAAAGAGCTACGATAACAACCACAAGAAATTGAACACAAAAAACTAAAAGGGCTACACTATTGTTACAGTAATTCCAACTGATATATGGCACTCACTGGTATCCAAATGAATATTCAGGAACATATAAGAATATTCATCGTTCATATAGATAAATAATATGTTCCTCCTATTGAGAATACAACGCAAAGTTTATTCCACGAAATTCAATACCTTTTGAGAGCATCAAAATTCCATCAAGATGCACACTGAAATGAAAATAATGAAGAAATAAAAAGGAATTAGAATGGACAGAAAACACATGATGAAATGAAAATAATGAAGAAATAAAAAGGAATTAGAATGGATAGAAAACACAAGAATGAAAATGAAGAGGCATCGAACACTCACCAAACACTGAAAATACAACACATCTATATAAAATAAAGCCAGACGAAATGACCAAAATGCTTAGTTACCTCTTTCAATTTAAAGTTCTGGCAGTTACTGTGTGAAATATTTTAAGTAGGGTAGGGGAAAGTAAAAGAACCAAAAATCTTTAAAGGGGCAAAAAGAGGTGGGAAAAAGGCAAAAAGAAAAAAGGAGGAAAAATTGATAAATAACATTCACGAAGCTGATTGAGCAAACAGATACAACAAACAGGAAACAAACATGTTAATATCAATGCACAAAATATTAGATGAAAAATCCATTAAGCGAACACATTAAGAGTAAGCAAATCTCACAATGGACGACAAAATAATCAAAGATACAATCTTTTTTGCTATAAACAAAACCAAAATGAAGAAAAACCAAGAGTATAAGATACAAACATACATTTTTTAAATTTAAATAATTTTACATCTTTCACGAAAATTGAACAATACCAATTAGAGTTGGTCATTATACAGTTGCCTCGGAGAAGGAATGTGGGGAGGGAGATAGTCGTTGACTGGTGGTTCTTCCTTTCTTTATACTCTTTGTTTGTTCCCTCTTGCAACAATCATATAAGTACAACTTCAATACAGTTATTTAATTGAGAAATACATAAAGTCAAAAACTAAACAAAGGTGAAGCTTTGTACATTCAGATCTTTCTGACCGACGGTAATAGTGTTCTGCCACGTTGATTTCTTCTCAGGGTTGATATGGTTGTTGGATTGAATTTTTATCCTTTGTTGATTGTTGATTTATTCTATACTTTTGTAAGCACTGGGATTGAAGGCGTTTTGTTGATAGTTGATTTATTTTTTGTGTTTAGTGAATAGAAGATTTTGGTTTGAAACGTTTCCAATGGACTTTGAAACGTTCCTTCTCTAATTAGTTGTTATTATGATATTGTAACTGAACCTTATTTATTTATATTTAGTAATTGAGTTTATTGTGTGAAAATTTAGAGGAAAAAGTCAAAAAATTGAGAAAAAAGATAAATAGGATTCCTACACTATGTGATATGCCACATCATCTTGTCAAGTCCCTCCTTTATATATATATATATATATGAAAATCACTTACATCCCCCAAGTTTGCTTTGAAAATCAAACGTATCCTCCAACTTTGAACAATAATCAATCTTATCCTCATATTAAAGTTGACTTTTTAAAATGCCTATTTGTCACGACCCCAGTTCGCCCTCCGTGGCTGTTGTGACGGCACCTAGTCTCTACGACTAGGTAAGCCTAACAAATGCGGAGAAAAAAACAATTGCGGAAGAAAGTAATTAAAAACCGAGATAACAAGGTTAAACAGTGTTCAAGATGAAGCCTGGCATATAACAGTACAAGAATCTTAATCTAAAACTCCCAAAATCCGGAACCCCATGAATCACAAGCTAAAAGATTACATAATAAGCTCTAACTCCAGAATGTCTATCAACAAGGAAAAATACAGAAAGGGCTATACTAGTACTGAGAATAGAAAGGGACTTTTCGGTCTGCGGACACGGCAAGTATACCTCGGAGTCTCTACAAAGCGCCTCGCCTCAAGCGTGATAAGACTGAGTGGGAGTACCTTGATCTACACATGAAAAACATGCGCAGGAAGGGCATGAGTACACCGCAGCAGTACTCAGTAAGTGCGAAGCCTAACCTCGGTCGAGTAGTGATGAGGAAGGTCAGGGCCCTACTGAGGTTAAAGGAAAAACAAGATATAACAGTGTAGAATAAGACAATATACATAAGTGCAGCAGTAAAAGTAACACAGGATAGAAGAAACAACAACTTTAGCAGAGACAAAGTAATCACGGAAATAAATACAGCTCAACGCAGAGATAATAACCGGGGGATCTCCCAGGATACCGTCCTGTAGTCCCCAAATATAAATATCCAGTGGATCTCCCGGGTGCAGTCCCGTAGTCCAACTCATAATGCGCGGGGATCTACTGGAATACCACATCCGTAAACCCAAATATAAATACTCAATACTGGAGGAATCTACCGGGTGCAGTCCCGTAATTCTAATATAAAAGGGTAGGGGGATCTCCTGGAATACCATTCCATAGTCCCAAAGTAAACATACAGGGGGGATCTCCCGGGATACCGTCCCGTAGTCCCAAAGTAAACACACAGCAGCAACACAAAAGAATACTCAATTCGGTTCAAATTTCCATACCAAAATAAAACAGGTATTTCTAGCCTAGCATGCTGCACATAATCCAAATATGGCAATTTGAGCAAGTAAGGCAATTAAGTCAACTAAACATGCTTCCCTAAGCTAATAGCAGGCTTAAATTACATACGGTATGAACAGGAAACATGAAAATCACATTTATAGTTACTTAAAGAAAACGAATTTTTCAACAATTTGCACAAGTACGCACTCGTCACCTCACGTACAGGGCATTTCAATTATCAACAAATCAAATCCTAAGGGGAGTTTCCCCCACACAAGGTTAGACAAGCCACTTACCTAGAACCGGCTACAAAATCAACCCGAAACCAAGTTCTTGCCACGAGTATTCGACTCCGAATAGCCCAAATCTATTCAATTCAATTGCATAATGTAAATAACACTTCAAGTAACTGATTCTACAAATAAATACTATGCTAATACGCGAAATTAGGTCAAATGACCAAAACGCCCTCCGGACCCACGTCTCGGAATCGGGTAAAATTTACATTTACAAAATCCTCATACTCTCATGAGTCTAACCATATCAAAATTATCCAAATCCAATGTCAAATTCCCAATCAAAACTCAGAATTTAGGTCTAAGAACTTTCCCCAAATTTCCCCCCAATTTTCATCTCAAATCCGAAATTAAATGATAAAACTAACAATGGATTAATGGAACACAACTAGAATTTCCTCTTCAAAAATCACCCAAAATCGCCCTCTCCCGAGCTCCCAATCAATTTTTCTAACTTTTGAACTAAACCCTCGTTCTGCCCCTTTTTCTGACCAGGGATTCCGTACCTATGGTCCAATTTACGCATCTGCGAGACCGCTTCTACGTTTAAAGGACCGCTTCTGAATTTCCACTAAATTCTCCATCTCCGCACCTGTGACCCAGATTCCGCATCTGCGGTCCCGCAGGTGCGGCAACGCTTTCGCTTCTGCGATCTCTGCTGCCTTCGCTTGTGGCCACATCTGCGGCTCCATGCTCACTTCTACGAGTCCGCACCTGCGGTCCCGTAGCCGCAGGTGCGGTTATGACAACAATGGAAAAGCTTCAGCTGCCATACCAAATTCCTAACTCTTCCGTTAACCATCCGAAATCATCCCGAGGTCCCCGGGACCTCAACCAAATGCACGAACAAGTCTAATACCACTGAACAAACTTACACAAACCTTCAAAACACCTCAAACAACATCAAATCAACCAATTAGCATCGAATTCAAGCCTAAGAACTTCAAAACTCTCAAAATACGCTTTCGATCAAAAGGTCTATCAAACCTCGTCCGAGTAACCTGAAATTTTGCACACATGTCACATTCAACACTACGGAGCTACTCCAACTTTCGGAATTCCATTCCGACCCCCATATCAAAATCTCACTATCGAACCGGAAACTTCAAGAATTCAACTTTCGGCATTTCAAGCCTAGTTAAGCCACGGACCTCCAAAACACAATCCGAACACGCTCCTAAACCCGAAATCACCCCAAAGGAGCTCACGGAACCAACGGAATTCCATTCCGAGGCCGTTTTCACACTGCTCCGACTACGGTCCAAATTCTAAAACTTAAGCTCTCATTTAGGGACTAAGTGTCCCAAAACTCTCCGAATTTACAAATAAAGCTTCCCGGCAACTCACAATAGCAGAAATAAACACGGGGAATGCAGTTAATAGGGGATCGGGGCGTAAATTCTTAAAACGACCGGCCCGGTCGTTACATCTTCCTACACTTAAGCATTCGGTCGTCCTCGAACGAGCATAGAAACATACCTGAAGCAGTGAAAAGATGAGGGTAACGGCTGCGCATATCCTGCTCGGTCTCCCAAGTCGCCTCCTCGACCGGCTGACCCTGCCACTGAACCTTCAGCGATGCAATGTTCTTTGACCTCAACTTTCGAATCTGCCTGTCCAATATCGCCACTGGCTCCTCAACATAAGATAGATGCTTGTCCAACTGTGTCACGACGAAGATTTCCCACCCTCAGGAGTTGTGATGGCGCCTACTAATGAAAGCTAGGCAAGCCAACCAACTGACCTTGTTTCCATTTTAAATCCGTTAATAATTAAGAACCAACAGCTAATAATTACCAAAATTTAATAAGCGGAAGACTGAATTGCAAGTTTTAATAATGCTACCAATATCAATCCATAACAATCTACCCAAGACTGGTGTCACAACTTCACAGACTGTCTAAGAGTACGACAATTAAAGGTCTGAAAGAAATAATATAACACTGTCTCTGGAAATACAAGAAAGGAACAGGAATAATAGGCAGAAGGAGACGCCAAGGCCTGCGGACGCCTGCAGGACAACCTCGGGTCGCTTGATGAACGCGAAACTGCAATCTCACTGCGGTCCGGAATTTACAGCACTGGGATCTGTACAAAAGAGTGCAGAGTGTAGTATCAGCACAACCGACCCTATGTGCTGGTAAGTGCCTAGCCTAACCTCTGCGAAGTAGTGACGAGGCTAGGACCAAACTACCAAATAAACCTGTGCAGTTAAATCATATACAGCGAAAATAGAAGCAGATAATTACAACTAACGTTGGGCGGGGGAACATGCTGTGGGGAGTAACATATAACAACGGAAAAACTGTAGGGAAATGTAAGGAATGCCATAAATCAATTACAAGTAAAGATAAAGAAATAAGAAGAACAAGTACACATGTAATACCGTTGCAGGCGTGCAACTCGATCCCATTTCATATAGTACCGTTGCAGGCGTGCAGCCCGCTCCCATTTCATATATTTCCGTTACAGGCGTGCAACCCGCTCCCATTTCATATGTTTCCGTTGCAGGCGTGCAACCCGCTCCCATTTCATATATTTCCGTTGCAGGCGTGCAACCCGCTCCCATTTCATTTATTTCCGTTGCAGGAGTGCAACTCGCTCCCATTTCATATGTTACCGTTGCAGGTGTTCAACCCGCTCCCATTTCATTTATCAACACCGATCATAAAAGAATCCCAGCAAGGGAGCAATAATATAACAACAACATCCCGACAAGAAAAAATAATATAACAACAATATCTTGGCAAGGGAACAATAATATAACAACAACATCCCGGCAAGAGAATAATATAACAACAACATCACGGCAAGGGAACAATAACATAATCCTCATATGAAGCACGAATAAACCACAACGGAGTCATAACAATTACAATACAAGACTTACCGGCATGCCTGACACCGACTTATAGATACTCGTCACCATGCCTTTACGTCGTACTACACAGTTAACACGTAGCAAATAAGACACGACTCCTAATCCCTCAAGCTAAGGTTTGACCAAACACTTGCCTCGATGCCACGAACACAATTCAAGCCTCAACTATCGCTTTACCTCTTGATTCCACCACCAAGTCGCTTGTATCTATCCACAAGTTACTTAACTATATCAATAAATGCTAAATGAATCAATTCTAATTCATAGAAATATGTTTTCTAAAGTTTTTCCCAAAAAGTCAAAAATCGACCCCGGGCCCGCTTGGTCCAAACCCCGAAATTCGGACCAAAACTCGATTACCCATTCACCCCCGAGCCCGGATATATAATTGGCTTTGGAATCCGACCTCAATTTGAGGTCTAAATCCCCAAATTTCAATATTCTTAGGTCTTACCCAAAATTCCCAATTCCACCATGAAAACCCTAGATTCTAGGATGAAATCTTGTAAAAAGAAGTTAAGGAGTAAAAAAAATGAGTTAGAAATCACTTACTAATGTTTTGGAGAAGAAAGAGTGTTTGAAAAATCGCCTCTTACGTATTTAGGGTTTTGAAAAGTGAAAAATAACTGAAAGTCGCATTTAAATATACCCCTCTCAGACCCTCTCCGCGAACCGCACAAAAAGGATTGCGGCCGCGGAGCTCACCGCGGAGAATATTGACTGCAGTGACATGCTTTGGTATTTTGGCCGTAACTTTCTCTACAAATGTCCAAATTATGATTTCTTTACCATTATGGAAACTAGACACGAAGGTCTACAAGTTTTGTTTTTGAATCATCGCAAAATTCTTTGTAGATCAAAATACATAGGCTTCCAAAATCAGACCAGTGAACCTGCGGATTCTTCCTCACCGCGGACCGCACAAAATCGAGTGGGTCCGCAAAATCCCCACCGCGGACCGCACGAAATCTTTTGCAGCCGCAAAGGCCCCTCCGCGGTAGCACAAAATCATTGCGGACCGCACTCGCGGGTTCAGAGATCTGCAACTTCTCTGAACCTGCAACAGCTATGTTTTAAGCCTAAAACATCTCGGAACCTACCCGAAACTCACCCGAGCCCCCGGGACTCCAAACCAAATATGCATACTAACTCAAAAATATCATATGGACCTACTCATGTGATCACATCATCAAAATAACATGCAAAACCATGAATTAAACATCAAAACTCATCATTTTTCTCAAGAACACTTTAAGTTCATTATTTCTCAACCGGACGTCCAACTCACGTCAAATAAACTCCATTTTTCACCAAATTTCAGAAACGCATCTTAAATGTCATATTGAACCTGTACCGGGATTCGAAACCAAAATACGGGCCCGATACCATAAATTTCAAATACAATCAAATTTCCAAAAACTCTTATATTTTCAGTAAAACAATTTCTTTCAAAAATTCATTTCTCGGGCTTGGGACCTCGTAATTCGATTTCGGGCATACGCCGAAGTCCCATAGTTTCCTACGGACCCTGCGGGACCGTCAAATCACAGGTCCAGGTCCGTTTACCCAAAATGTTGACCGAAGTCAACTTAAATTCAATTTTAAAGGCCGAATTAACATTTTCATCACATTTCCACATAAAAGCATTCCGGATATACGCCCGGACCGTGCATGCAAATTGAGGTGAGGAAAAAGGAGGCTTCTGAGGCCTCAGAACACAAAATTTGTTTCTAAAACAAGTGATGACCTTTTGGGTCATCACATCCTCCACCTCTAAAACAACTATTTGTCCACGAACGGAGATAAGAAGGAAGTACCTGAGTCGGGAAAAAGATGGGGATAACGGCTCCGCATATCGGACTCGGACTCCCAGGTCGATGCCTCAGCAGGCTGACCTGTCCACTGAACACGAACAGAAGGGAAACTCTTCGATCTCAACTGACGAACCTGCTGGTCTAGAATAGCTACCGGCTCCTCCTCATATGACAAGTCCTTGTCCAACTGGACAGTGCTGAAATCTAACACGTGGGATGGATCGCCGTGATACTTTCAAAGCATGGACACATGAAACACTAGATGCACGACTGATAAGCTCGGTGGCTACGCAAGTCTGTAAGCCACCTCCCCCACTCGATCAAGAATCTCAAACGGGCCAATGAATCTAGGTCTAAGCTTGCCCCTCTTCCCAAACCTCATCACGCCCTTCATAGGCGACACCCGAAGCAATACCCGCTCACCGACCATGAATGCTAAATCACGAACCTTACGGTCGGCATAAATCTTTTGCCTGGACTGAGCTGTACGAAGCCTATCCTAAATGATCCTGACCTTGTCCAAGGCATCCTGCACTAGATCCGTACCCAACAACTGAGCCTCCCTCGGCTCAAACCATCCAACCAGCGATCGACACCGCCTACCATACAAAGCCTCATAAGGAGCCATCTGGATACTCGACTGGTAGCCGTTGTTGTAGGCAAACTCTGCTAAAGGCAAAACCTGATCCCACGAGCCTCCAAAGTCAATAACACAAGCTCGGAGCATATCCTCCAAAATCTGAATAGTCCGCTTGGACTGCCTGTCCGTCTAAGGATGAAACACTATGCTCAACTCAACCAGTGTGCCCAACTCCCACTGAACTACTCTCCAAAAATGTAAGGTAAACTGCGTACCTCGGTCCGAAATGATAGACACAGGCACACCATGAAGGCGAACAATCTCCTGGATATAGATCTTAGCTAGCCTCTCAGAAGAATAGGAGACTGCCACAGGAATGAAATGCGCTGACTTGGTCAGCCTATCAACAATAACCCACACTACATCGAACTTCTTGTGAGTCCGTGGGAGTCCAACAACGAAGTCCATAGTGATACGCTCCCACTTCCACTCAGGAATCTCAATCTTCTAGAATAGACCACCAGGTCTTTGATGCTCGTACTTAACCTGCTGACAATTCAAACACCGAGCCACATATGCAACAATGTCCTTCTTCGTTCTCCTCCACCAATAATGCTGCCGCAAATCCTGGTACATCTTGGCGGCGCCCGGATGAATAGAGTACCGAGAACTATGGGCCTCCTCTAATATCAACTCCCGGAGCCCATCCATATTATGCATACAAACTCGACCCTGCAGCCTCAAAACTCCATCATCTCCTAATGTAACCTGCTTGGCACCTCTGTGCTGCACCGTGTCTCTATGGACACACAAATGAGGATCATCATACTGCGGATTCCGGATACACTCCAATAAAGAAGAGCGAGTAACCGTGCAAGCTAATACACGGCTGGGCTCAGAAACATCCAACCTCACGAACTGATTGGCCAACGCCTGAACATCCAGAGCAAGCGGTCTCTCACCGACCGGAATATACGCAGGACTGCCCATACTGGCTGACTTCCTACTCAAAGCATCGGCCACCACATTGGCCTTTCCCGGATGACATAAGATGGTGATGTCATAGTCTTTAAAAGCTCCAACCACCTTCTCTGTCTTGAATTTAGCTCCTTCTTCTTGAACAAGTATTGCAAACTCTTGTGATCCGTGAACACCTCATATGCCACGCCATTCAGATAATGCCTCCAAATCTTCAGCGCGTGAACAATGGCGAACTCCAAGTCATGGACCGGGTAGTTCTTCTCATGAATCTTTAACTGACGCGAAGCATAAGCAATGACCTTGCCATCCTGCATCAATACCGCACCAAGTCCAATACGAGATGCATCACAATAAACTGTATATGGCCCTGAATCTGTGGGCAAAACCAACACTGGCACCGAAGTCAAAGCTGTCTTGAGCTTCTGAAAGCTCGCTTCACACTCGTCCGACCACCTAAATTGAGCACCCTTCTGGGTCAACCTGGTCATCGGGGTTGCGATAGATGAAAACCCCTCCACAAACCGACAATAATAGCCTGCCAACCCCAAGAAACTGCAAATCTCTGTAGCTGATGTGGGTCGAGGCTAATTCTTTACTGCCTCTATCCTCTTCGGATCTACCTGAATACTCTCTGCTGAAATCACATGTCCTAAGAAAGCAATTGAACTCAACCAGAATTCACACTTCAAAAACATAACATACAACTGACTATCTCTCAGGGTCTGAAGAACCACTCTCAGATGCTGCTCATGCTCCTCCCGGCTGCGGGAATAAATCAAGATATCATCAATGAAGACTATCACGAACGAATCCAAGTAAGGCCTGAACACTTGGTTCATCAAATCCATGAAATCTGCTGGGGCATTTGTCAATCCGAATGACATCACTAAGAACTCATAATGTCCATACCGAGTGCGGAAAGCTGTCTTAGGGACATTAGATGCCCTAATCCTCAACTGATGGTAGCCCGATCTCAAGTCGATCTTAGAAAACACTTGGGCACCCTGAAGCTGGTCAAAGAAGTCATCAATCCTCGGTAATGGATACTTATTCTTGATTGTGACCTTGTTCAATTGCCGGTAATCTATACACATTCTCATTGATCCGTCCTTCTTCTTGACAAACAACACTGGCGCACCCCAAGGCGAGACACTGGGCCTAATGAAGCCCTTATCAAGCAAGTCTTGCAGCTGCTCCTTCAACTCTTTCAACTCAGGCGGGGCCATAGGATACGGCGGAATAGAAATGGGCTGAGTGCCCGGAGCCAAATCAATGCAAAAGTCAATATCCCTGTCGGGTGGCATACCTGGTAGGTCTGAAGGAAATACCTCAGGGAACTCACGGACTACAGGCACAGAATCAAAAGAAGGGACCTCAACACTAGAATCACGAACATATGCCAAATAAGCCAAACACCCCTTCTCGACCATACAACGAGCCTTCATATATGAGATAACACTACGGGTAGAATGCCCAAGAGTCCCTCTCCACTCAAGACGAGGTTGACCCGGTAAAGCTAAGGTCACAGTCTTGGCATGACAGTCCAAGATAGCGTGGTAAGGTGATAACCAGTCCATCCCCAATATGACATCAAAATAGACCATGTCCAACAGTAACAAGTCTACTCGGGTCTCAAGACCCCCAATCACAACTATACAAGAACGATGGACATGATCTACCACAATAGAATCACCCACCGGTGTAGACACATAAACAGGAGCACCCAAAGAATCACTAGGCAAGACCAGATACGGCGCAAAATAAGATGATACATAAGAGTATGTAGACCCTGGATCAAATAGCACTGAAGCATCCCTACTACAAACCAGAACCGTACCTGTGATAACTGCATCGAAAGCCTCAGCCTTAGGCCTGGCTGGAATAGCATAACATCGGGGCTAGGCCCCACCTCCCTGGACTACATCTCTGGGACGGCCTGCTGCTGGCTGGCCTTCACCTCTAGCGGCCTGAGCTCCACCTCTAACACCTCTACCTCCACCTCTAGTACCTCTACCTCTACCTCTAGCTGGCTGAGCGGGCGGTGGAACACTCGGTGCCTGAACCATGGCACGGGAACCCTGGTGCTGAGAACAGCTCGGTGCTCGCGGGCAATGTCTAGCAATGTGCCTCGTGTCGCCACAAGTAAAACAATCCCTCGGTTGCTGGGGTTGACGACCTTGAAAACTCTGAAGCGGAGGTGCACTGATAGGAGCTGGTGATGCACTGTAGGACTGCTGATCGGAATACTGCATGTGAGAATCACGACCACCTGGGGCACTGTGAGAAGACTGAAGTGCTGACTGAAAAGACCTAGGAGGATGGCCTCTACCAAAAGAATCTCTGCCTCCAGACGAGGCGGCACTGAATCTGCCTGAATGACGAGGCCTCTTGTCAGACCTCTGACCACCTCCCTGCGATAAAACCATCTCAACTCTCCTGGCCACGTTGGCCGCCTCCTGAAAGGAAATCTCATTCCCCGTCTCCTTAGCCATCTGAAGTCGAATAGGCTGGATGAGTCCCTCAATGAACCTCCTCACTCTATCTCTATCAATGGGAAGTATAAGAAGAGCATGACGGGCCGTATCAATAAACCTAGTCTTGTACTGAGTAACAGTAATGGAACCATGCTGGAGACGCTCAAACTGCCTCCGATAGATCTCTCTGTGAGTGATGGGAAGAAACTTCTCCAAGAATAGCTGTGAAAACTGATCCCAAGTCAGAGCTGGTGACCCAGCTGGCCTAGCCAAGCAAAAATCTCTCCACCAAGTCTTGGCGGATCCAGATAAGCGAAAAGTAGCAAAGTCGACCCCATTGGTCTCCACTATCCCCATGTTCCTGAGAACCTCATGACAACTGTCTAAGTAATCCAAGGGATCCTCAGAAGATTCACCACTGAAAGTGGTAGTAAAGAGCTTGGTAAACCTATCCATTCTCCACAAGGCATCAACAGACATAGCCGCTCCTTCATCGGCCTGGGCTACCACACCCGACTGAACTGCTCCAACTGGCTGAGCTACTGGAGTCTGAAACTGGGGAGCCATCTGCTCCGGAGTGCGGGTAGCAGGGGTCTGGGCCCCCTCCTCCAGCCTGAGAGACGGCTGGTGCTACAGGAAGCAAACCTGCCCGAGTGACACTCTCCATAAGGTCCACTAGACGGACCAGAGCATCCTGGAGTACTGGGGTAGCAACGAACCCCTCTGGAACCTGAGCTGGTCCTGCTGGAACTGCCTGGGCCGGAACCTCCTCGTCAAACTTAACCTGAGGCTCCGCCATTGGTGCTGCTGCTCTGGGCTGAGCTCTACCCCTACCTCGGCCTCTAGCACGGCCTCGGCCTCGCCCTCTGCCCCTCGTGGGAGCTGCTGCTGGGGGCTCGGGCTGCTGATTAGCGGATGAGGAAGAGCGTGTTCTCGGCATCTGCGAAAGAACGGAGTAGAAATTCAATTAGCATTGGGAAACCAAACCGCACGATAGGAAAGAATAGATGTGAAGTTTTTCTTAACTCTGTAGCCTCTAGGGGATAAATACAGACATCTTCATACCGATCCCTCAGACTCTACTAAGCTTGTCCGTGAATTGTGAGGCCTATGTAACCTAGAGCTCTGATACCAACTTGTCACGACCCGGATTTTCCACCCTCGGGAGTCGTGATAGCGCCTACTAATGAAAGCTAGGCAAGCCAACCAACTGAATTATTTACCTTGTTTTCATTTGTAATCCGTTAACAATTAAGAACCAACAGCTAATAATCACCAAAATTTAATAAGCGGAAGACTGAATTGCAAGTTTTAATAATGCTACCAATATAAATCCATAACAATCTACCCAAGACTGGTGTCACAACTTCACAGACTATCTAAGAGTACTACACTTAAAGGTCTGAAAGAAATAATACAAGACTGTCTCTGGAAATACAAGAAAGAAACAGGAATAATAGGTAGAAGGAGACGCCAAGTCCTGAGGAAACCTGCAGGACTACCTCGGGTCGCCTGATTAACGCGAAACAACAATCTCACTGCGGTCCGGAATCAACAGCACTGGGATCTGCACAAAAGAGTGCAGAGTGTAGTATCAGCACAACCGACCCCATGTGCTGGTAAGTGCCTAGCCTAACCTCGGCGAAGTAGTGACGAGGCTAGGGCCAGACTACCAAATAAACCTGTGCAGTTAAATCATATACTGCGGAAATAGAAGCAGATAATAACAACTAAAGTTGGGCGGGGGAACATGCTGCGCGGAGTAACAAATAACAACAGAACAATAGTAGGGAAATGTAAGGAATGCCATAAATCAATTACCAGCAAAGACAAGGAAATAAGAAGAACTAGTACACATGCAATACCGTTGCAGGCGTGCAACCCGATCCCATTTCATATAGTACCGTTGCAGGCGTGCAACCCGCTCCCATTTCATATATTTCCGTTTCAGGCGTGCAACCCGCTCCCATTTCATATGTTTCTGTTCCAGGCGTGCAACCCGCTTCCATTTCATATGTTTCCGTTGCAGGCGTGCAACCCGCTCCCATTTCATATATTTCTGTTGCAGGCGTGCAACCCGCTCCCATTCCATATATTTCCATTGTAGGCAAGCAACCCGCTCCCATTTTATTTATCAACACCGATCATAAAAGAAACCCAACAAGGGAACAATAATATAACAACAACATCCCGGCAAGGGAACAATAATATAACAACAACATCCCGGCAAGGGAACAATAATATAACAACAACATCCTGGCAAGGGAAAAATAACATAATCCTCATATGAAGCACGAATAAACCACAACGGAGTGATAACAATTACAATGCAAGACTTACGGGCATGCTTGACACCGACGTATAGATACTCGTCACCATGCCTATACGTCGTACTCCACAGTTAACACGTAGCAAATAAGACACAACTCCTAATCCCTCAAGCTAAGGTTAGACCAAACACTTACCTCAATGCCACGAACACAATTCAAGCCTCAACTATCGCTTTACCTCTTGATTCCACCACAAACTCGCTTGTATCTAGCCACAAGTTACTTAACTATATCAATAAATGCTAAATGAATCAATTCTAATGCGTGGAAATAAGTTTTCAAAAGTTTTTCCCAAAAAGTAAAAAATCGACCCCGGGCCTGCTTGGTCCAAACCCAAAATTCGAACCAAAACCCGATTACCCATTCACCCCCCAGCCCTGATATATAATTGGTTTTGGAATCTGACCTCAATTTAAGGTCTAAATCCCCAAATTTCAATATTCTTAGGTTTTACCCAAAATTCCCAACTCCACCATGAAAACCCTAGATTCTAGGACGAAATCTTGTAAAAAGAAGATAAGGAGTAAAGAAAATGAGTTAGAAATCACTTACTAATGTTTTGGAGAAGAAAGAGTGTTTGGAAAATTGCCTCTTACGTTTTTAGGGTTTTGAAAAGTGAAAAATAACTGAAAGTCCCGTTTAAATATACCCCTCTCAGACCCTCGCCGCGGACCGCACAAAAAGGATTGCGGCCGCACGGCCGCGAAGCTCACCGCGGAGAATGTTGACTGCTGTGACATGCTTTAGTATTTTGGCTATAACTTTCTCTACAGATGTCCAAATTGTGGTTTCTTTACTCTTCTGGAAACTAGACACGAAAGGCTACAACTTTTATTTTTGAATCATCTCGAAATTCCTTGCAGATCAAAAGATATAGGCTTCTGACGTCAGACCAGTGAACCTGCGGATTCTTCCTCACCGCGGACCACACAAAATCGAGTGCAGCCGCAAAGTCCCCACTGCGGACCGCACGAAATATTTTGCGGCCGCAAAGGCCCCTCCGCGGTAGCACAAAATCATTGCGGACCGCACACGCGGGTTCAGAGATCTGCAACTTCTCTGAACCTGCAACAGCTATTTTTAAGCCTAAAACATCCCGGAACCTACCCGAAACTCACCCGAGCCCTCGGGACTCCAAACCAAATATGCATACTAACTCAAGAACATCATATGGACCTACTCATGCGATCACATCATCAAAACAACATGTAAAACCATGAATTAAACCTCAAAACTCATCATTTTTCTCAAGAACACTTTAAGTTCATTATTTCTCAACCGGACGTCCAAATCACATCAAATAAACTCCATTTTTCACAAAATTTCACAGACGCATCTTAAATGTCATATTGAACCTGTACCGGGGTCCGGAACCAAAATACGGGCCCGATACCATAAATTTCAAATATAATCAAATTTCCAAAAACTCTTATATTTTCAGTAAAATAATTTCTTTCAAAAATTCATTTCTCGGGCTTGGGACCTCGGAATTCGATTCCGGGCATACGCCCAAGTCCCATATTTTCCTACAGACCCTCCGGGGCCGTAAAACACAGGTCCGGGTCCGTTTACTCAAAATGTTGACCGAAGTCAACTTAAATTCAATTTTAAAGGCCAAATTAACATTTTCATCACATTTCTATATAAAAGCGTTCCGGATATACGCCCGGACCGCACACGCAAATCGAGGTGAGGAAAAAGGAGGCTTCTGAGGCCTTGGAACACAGAATTTGTTTCTAAAACAAGTGATGACCTTTTGGGTCATCACAAACTGGACTAAACTCAAATCCAACACGTGCGACGGATCACCGTGATACCTCCGGAGCATCAAAACATGAAATACTGGATGAACTCCTGCCAAGCTGGGAGGTAAGGCAAGCTCATAAGCAACCTCCCCAACATGCCTCAATATCTCAAAAGGGCCAATAAACCTCTGACTCAACTTCCCTTTCTTCCCAAACCTCATAACGCCCTTCATAGGCGAAACCCGTAGCAGGACCCGCTCTCCAACCATGTAGGAATCATCACGAACCTTCCGGTCCGCATAACTCTTCTGTCTGGAATGGGCTATACAGAGTTTATCCTGAATTACCTTGACTTTCTCCAAAGCATCCTGTACCAAGTCTGTGCCCAATAATCTAGCGTCACACGGCTCCAACCAACCCACCGGAGATCTACACCGCCTACCATTCAAAGCCTCATACGGTGCCATCTAAATGCTGGACTGATAACTGTTGTTGTAGGCAAACTCCGCCAATGGCAAGAACTGATCCCAAGACCCTCCAAACTCCATCACACACGCACAGAGCAAATCCTCAAAAATCTGAATAGTGTGCTCGGACTGTCCGTCCGTGTGAGGGTGAAATGTTGTACTTAACTCCACCCGAGTACCCAACTCATGCTGAACGGCCCTCCAAAACCGTGATGTGAACTCAGTACCTCTATCTGAAATGATGGAAACTAGAATACCATGTAGGCCAACAATCTCCCGGATATAAATCTCCGCCAACCGCTCCGAAGAATAGGTGGTACACATAGGAATGAAATGCGCAGACTTGGTCAGCCGATCCACAACAACCCAAATGGCATCGAACTTCCTCAAAGTCTGTGGGAGCCCAGTTACGAAGTCCATGGTGATCCGCTCCCACTTCCACTCAGGATTCTCTATCTGCTGAAGCAATCCACCCGGTCTCTGGTGCTCATACTTCACCTGCTGACAATTAAGGCACCGAGCTACAAACCCAACTATATCTTTCTTCATCCGCCTCCACCAATAGTGCTGTCTCAAATCCTGGTACATCTTCGCGGCACCCGGATGAATGGAATACCGTGAACTATGGGCCTCCTCTAGAATCAACTCTCGAAGTCCATCAAAATTGGGTACACAAACCCGACCCTGCATCCTCAATACCCCATTATCACCAATAGTCACATCTCTGGCATGGCCATACAAAACCTTGTCCTTGAGGACAAGCAAATTAGGGTCATCAAACTGACGCTCCCGGATACGATCAAACAAGGAAGACCGAGAGACCACGCAAGCTAGAACCCGACTGGGCTCCGAAAGATCCATCTCACAAACTGGCTGGCTAAGGCCTGAACATCCATCACCATGGGCCTCTCTACTGCTGGTAAATAGGCCAAACTCCCCAAACTCTCTACCCCGCGGCTCAAAGCATCGGCCACCACATTGGCCTTGCCCTGGGTCGGTACAAAATACGTGATATCATAGTCCTGCAGCAGCTCTAACCACCTCCTCTGTCGCAAATTAAGGTCCTTCTACTTGAATAGATGCTGCAAACTCCAGTGATCACTATAAATCTCACAAGGCAAATCGTACAAATAATGACGCCAGATCTTCAAGGCGTGAACAATAGCAGCAAACTCGAGATCATGGACAGGATAATTCTTCTCATGTACCTTCAACTGTCTGGACGCGTAGGCAATCACCCTACCGTCCTGCATCAATACCGCTCCAAGGCCAACCCTCGAGGCATCACAATAGACAGTATAAGACCCCGACCGGTAGGTAGTATCAAAACTGGGCTGTAGTCAAAGCTGTCTTGAGCTTCTGAAAGCTCTCCTCACACTCTTCCGTCCACTGGAACGGAGCACCCTTCTGGGTCAGCCTGGTCATAGGTGCTATAATAGATGAAATTCCCTGAACAAATCGACGGTAATAACCCGCCAAGCCCAAAAAACTGCGAATCTCTGTAGCTGAGGATGGTCTGGGCTAACTCTCCACTGCCTCCACTTTCTTCGGATCCACCTAAATACCCTCACTCGGAACCACGTGACCCAAGAATGCAGAGGAATCCAACCAAAACTCACATTTCGAGAACTTAGCATATAGTTTATTCTCTCTCAAAGTCTGGAGCACTGTCCTCAGGTGCTGCTCATGGTCTTCCCGACTCCGGGAATATACCAGAATGTCGTCAATAAAGACAATGACGAATGAATCAAGATATGGCCGGAATACACTGTGCATCAAATGCATGAAGGCTGCTGGGGCATTTGTCAGCCCAGATGACATAACAAGGAACTCGTAATGACCATATCGAGTCCCGAAGGCAGTCTTCGGGATATCTGGCTCCCGAATCTTCAACTGATGACAGCCTGAATGCAAGTCAATCTTAGAAAACACACAAGCACCCTGTAACTGATCAAACAAGTCATCAATATGGGGCAAAGGATAACAGTTCTTCACTGTAACCTTGTTCAACTGGCAGTAATCAACACACATACGCATAGAACCATCCTTCTTTTTCACAAATAAGACAGGAGCACCCCAAGGTGATACACTGGGCCGAATGAAACCCTTATCAAGCAATTCCTGTAACTGCTCCTTCAACTCCTTCAACTCAAGAGGAGCCATATGGTACGGAGGAATAAAAATGGGCTGAGTGCCCGGCAACAGATCAATGCCAAAATCAATATCTCTATCGGGCGGCATGCCCGAAAGGTCAGCTGGAAACACATCAGAGAAATCTCGTACTATTGGGACTGAATCAACTGTTGGGGTATCAATACATACATCTCTCACATAACCTAGATACGCGTCACACCCCTTCTCAACCATACGCTGAGCCTTAAGGAACGAAATAACTCTACTGGAAGTATGATCTAAGGTACCCCTCCACTCTACTCGCGGTACACCTGGCATAGCCAGCGTCACAGTTTTTGCGTGACAATCAAGAATAGCATAATGGGGCGATAACCAGTCCATGCCCAGAATAACATCAAAGTCTACCATGCTGAGCAATAACAAATTGGTTCTGGTCTCAAAACCACTAAGAGCAATCAAACACGACCGATAAACGCGGTCCACAACAAGAGAATCTCCAACAAGAGTAGAAACATAAACAGGAGAACTCAAAGAATCCCGAGATACGCCCAAATACGGGGCAAAATAAGAGGACACATAAGAATAAGTGGAGCCTGGATCGAATAGAACCGATGCATCTATGTGACAGACCAAGATAGTACCTGTGATGACAGAATCAGAGGCGACAGCGTCAGTACGGGCAGGAAGGGCGTAGTATCTGGCCTGGCCTCCCCCTCGAGGGCGACCTCTACCTCCCGACCTCCACCTCTAGCTAGCTGAGCAGGTGGGATAGCAACTGGTACTGTGATCATAGCCTGAGAACTCTACGGGGCATGCTATGGCTGAGAAGTCTGTGGAGGTGTACCCCTCCTAAGTCTGGAGAAATCCCTCACCATATGGCGTGTGTCACCACACTCAAAGCAAGCTCTGGGAGGACGTGGTGGCTGTGACTGGCTCGGGCCAGGTCTGCTGGACTGACCACTAGAAGCACCCCGTGCAGGAGGCGCATTAGATACTGGTGGCGCATAATAAGGCTCCTAAGGTCTGGGAGGAGCTGGAATACCACTGGCTGCTGGAAGAGCTGAATGAACAGGGCGACTCATATAACCCCTACCATGACGGCCTGCAGCTGGGGCACGGGCACTAGAATAATGGCTCGACTCTCGAGACCTCTTGGCCTCCCTCTCCTCTCTATCCCTAGCATGCATACCCTCAATCCTCCTAGCAATTCTCACCACCTGCTGATAAGAAATATCCATCTCCAACTCACGAGCCATGCTAGACCTGATGCTGGGAATAAGCCCCTCAGTAAACCGGCGAACCTTCTCGCGAATAGTAGAAACCAAGCTGTGCATGTCTAGCCAAGTCGATGAAACGGACAGCATACTCCGAGACAGTCATAGTACCCTGGCGCAAACGCTCAAACTCTACGCGCCAAGCGTCCCTGAGACTCTAGGGAACATATTCTCTCGTGAACATATTTGAAAACTGAGCCCAAGTTAGGGAAGCTGCCTCATCCGGACTGTCTAACTCATAAGCACGCCACCACTGATAGGCGGCACCTCGAAGCTGGAAGGTAGTGAAGAAAACCCCACTCGATCCTGATATACCCATGGTACAGAGGATACAGTAGCACTTCTCAAGAAATCCAAGAACATCATCTGACGCTAGCCCGCTGAATGTAGGAGGCTGATACTTATTGAACCTGTCAAGCCTCTTCTGCTCCTCCTCTAAAGCCACCGCCCTCTCCTCGGGCTGAGCTGGGGCTACCGGTTGTATAGGAATAATCTCTGGAACCTGATCAACATGCACTCGCTACTCAGGAGTGCAGGCGGCGGGAGTCTGTGCTCCTCCCCCGGCCTGGGATGTAGCTGCAGCAAGGGGAAGCAGCCCTGCTTGAGCTAGAGTAGTGTACATAGTCATAAACTGCGTCAGAGTCTCCTGGAGTGGTTGAGTAGTAGTAGCAGACATATCAAGTGTCTGGACTCCGGCTGGAACTGCTGGTGGCACCTCAGTGGCAGCTCGCGCGGGTGCTCTGGCTGCACCATGAGCGCGTGCTCGGCCTCTACCCCGGCCCCTGCCTTTGACGGCTCCAGTAGGAGGCGCGGGTGCCTGGTCATCTCGGGTAGCACGTGTCCTCACCATCTATGAGAGAATAGAAGATAGAAGTTTAGAATTATGATATCAAAAATCTCGCACGACAAGGAAATCAAATGAAGTGGAACTTTCCTAATAGTTACATAGCCTCTCGTAGATAAGTACGGACGTCTACGTACCGATCCGCGAGACTCTAATAAACCGGCTTGTGATTCATGACTCCTATGAACCTAGAGCTCTGATACCAACTTGGCATGATCCCAGTTCGCCCTCCATGAACTGTCGTGACGGCACCTAGTCTCTACGACTAGGTAAGCCTAACAAATGCGGGAAAAAAAACAATTGCGGAAGAAAGTAATTAAAAACCGAGATAACAAGGTTAAACAGTGCTTAAGATGCCGCCTGGCATATAACAGTACAAGAATCTCAATCTAACACTCCCAAATCCGGAACCCCGTGAATCGCAAGCTAAAAGATTACATAATAAGCTACAATTCCAGAATGTCTAACAACAAGGAAAAATACAGAAAGGGCTATACTCGTACTGAGAATTGAAAGGGACTCTTCGGTCTGCGGACGCGATAGATATACCTTGGAGTCTCTACAAAATGCCTCGCCTCAAGCGTGATAAGACTGAGTGGGAGTACCTGGATCTGCACATGAAAAACATGTGCAGGAAGGGCATGAGTACACCGCAGCAGTACTCAGTAAGTGCAAAGCCTAACCTCGGTTGGGTAGTAACGAGGAAGGTCAGGGCCCTACTGAGGTAAAAGGAAAAAGAAGATATAACAGTGTAGAATAAGACAATATACTTAAGTGCAGCAGTAAAAGTAACACAGGAAAGAAGAAACAACAGCAACTTTAGCAGAGACAAAGTAATCACGGAAATAAATACAGCTCAACGAAGAGATAACAATCGGGAGATCTCCCAGAATACCGTCCTGTAGTCCCCAAATATAAATATCCAGTGGATCTCCCGGGTGCAGTCCCGTAGTCCAACTCATAATGTGTGGGGATCTACCGGAATACTACATCCGTAGTCCCAAATATAAATACTCAATACTGTGGGAATCTACCTGGTGCAGTCATGTAGTTCCAATACAAAAGTGCAGGGGGATCTCCCGGATTATAATTCCGTAGTCCCAAAGTAAACATACAGGGGGGGATCTCCCGGGATACCGTCCCGTAGTCCCAAAGTAAACACACATCAGCAACACAAAAGAATACTCAATTCGGTTCGAATTTCCATACCAAAATAAAACAGGTATTTCTAGCCTAGCATGTTGCACATAATCCAAATAAGGCAATTTGAGCAAGTAAGGCAATTAAGTTAACTAAACATGCTTCCCTAAGCTAATAGCAGGCTTAAATTACACACGGTATGAACAGGAAACCGGAAAATCACATTTATAGTTACTTAAAGAAAACAAAATTTTCAACAATTTGCACAAGTACGCACTCGTCACCTCACGTACAGGGCATTTCAATTATTAACAAATCAAATCCTAAGGGGAGTTACCCCCACACAAGGTTAGACAAGCCACTTACCTCGAACCAGCTCCAAAATCAACCCGAAACCACGTTCTTGCCACGAGTATTCGACTCTGAATGGCCCAAATCTATTAAATTCAATTGCATAATGTAAATAACACTTCAAGTAACTGATTCTACAAAAAAATTCTAAGCTAATACCCGAAATTAGGTAAAATGACCAAAATGCCCTCCGGGCCCACATCTCAGAATCGGGTAAAATTTATATTTTCAAAATCCTCAAACTCTCACGAGTCTAACCATATTAAAATTATCCAAATCCAATGTCAACTTCCCAATCAAAACTCGGAATTTAGGTCTAAGAACTTTCTCCAAATTTTTCCCCAATTTTCATCTCAAATCCGAAATTAAATGATAAAACTAACAATAGATTAATGGAATACAACTAGAAAGGGATAAGGAATTGTTACCCACTAATTTCCTCTTCAAAAATCACCCAAAATCGCCCTCTCCCGAGCTCCCAATCAATTTTTCTAACTTTTGAACTAAACCCTCCTTCTGCCCCTTTTTCTGACTAGGGATTCCGCATCTGCAGTCCAATTTACGCATCTGCGAGACCGCTTCTGCGGTCAAAGGACCGCTTCTGCGATTTCCACTAAGATCTCCATCTCCGCACCTGAGACCCAGATTCCGCATCTGCGGTCCCGTAGGTGCGGCAATGCTTTCGCTTCTGCGATCTCTGCTGCCTTTGCTTGTGGCCGCATCTGCGGCTCCATGCTCGCTTCTGCGAGTCCGCACCTGTGGTCCCCTAGTCGCAGGTGCGGTTATGACAGCAATGGAAAAGCTTCAGCTGCCAAACCAAATTCCTAACTCTTCCGTTAACCATCCGAAATCATCCCGAGGCCCACAGGACCTCAAGCAAAAGCACGAACAAGTCTAATACCAATGAACAAACTTATACAAATCTTCAAAACACCTCAAACAACATCAAATCAACCCATTAGCATCGAATTCAAGCCTAAGAACTTCAAAACTCTCAAAATACGTTTTCGATCAAAAAGTCTATGAAACCTCGGCAGAATAACCTGAAATTTTGCACACACGTCACATTCAACACGACGGAGCTACTCCAACTTCCGGAATTCCATTCCGACCCCGATATCAAAATTTCACTATCGAACCGGAAACTTCAAGAATTCAACTTTCGGCATTTCAAGCCTAATTAAGCCACAGACCTCCAAAACACAATCCAAACACGCTCATAAATCCGAAATCACCCAACGGAGCTAACGGAACCAACAGAATTCTATTCCGACGCCGTCTTCACACTGCTCCGACTACAGTCCAAATTCTAAAACTTAAACTCTCATTTAGGGACTAAGTGTCCCAAAACTCTCCGAATTTCCAAATAAATCTTCCCGGCAACTCACAATAGCGGAAACAAACATGGGGAATGCAGCTAATAGGGGATCGGGGCGTAAATTCTTAAAACGACCGGCGGGGTCGTTACACTATTTTAGCCTTTACAGCGTTTATCTCTTTTTTGATACTTTTTTTATATTTTAATCTATGTTATGAATTTACCTATAAAAAAAATATTATTTTTGAAACAAAAAAGAGTAAGAAGTAGTAATCAAGCATAATAACGTTCAGTAATAAGAAATTGAGGAAAAAAATTACAATAAATAATTTTATTAATAGCAATCAAAACTTAATCTATTTGTAAAATTGAGAATAAAAGAAAGTAAGACTTTGTAAATTAGTCAACACATGTAATAAAAAAGGGAGAAAATATAGGTAAATTTTATAATAAATTCCTAATATCCATCTATTTATACTATACATGATATTTTTTTTTACAATTTAGAAAGATTTATTAATAACAAACAAAACTTAAAAATCTATATACGCAGTGAAGAATAAGAGAAAAACAGAACTTAAAGTCTCACGGACACACACAAATATACATTATATGCATACTTAATACACATGATATCGAAATAATAATCACAAAAGTAGTAATAGATTTTACAATAGATTTATAATATGATTATTCTATTTATAATATCAATGAACTAAAAAATATCATATATAATAATTTTTTTTACATATATGGAAAATAATTTGACACTGTGGTAGGATAGAATGATGCGAATGACTATTATTCAGAGTCGGGGGACGTAGTTAATTTTTAAAACAAACATAAAAATGTAAATGATTTTCACCTTAGAAATTTATCAAATATTTAAAAT
>NW_017673475.1:0-33557 GCF_001879085.1 Nicotiana attenuata
TCTCTCTCTCCTACTCCACCTTCCTTTCCCACCTCCTCTTCACCCCTCACCCAACTCCATCTTCCTTTCCCCCCTCCTCTTTCCCGGGTCAGGCAGCCCCCCCTCTTGTTTTTGTGTGTGTGATTTTCAGGTACTAGTCGCGGCAGATGAGGCGAGCTTGCCGCGTTTGGAAATGAAGAGCGAAGCAACACCGGCCGGGACGTGCAAGAGTTGGCAGTAGTTGTCCTCGGGCGCATCAAAGCTTACTTTCAGGTTTTTCCATCGGGAGTTGGTACCTCCCGCTCTCTTGTTTACTCTGTACACCCTTTTATGTATTCTAGCTAGCATCTTGTGTGTGGTTTACTCTGTGGCTATCTAGCTAGCATCCTTTTACGTACTCTGCTATAGTTCGTGTGTGCGCCACTGTTTTCTGTTTGAGGTATAGTGGCCGCGGCGGGGGATGGTAGTGTAAGGTCATGTCCTTGGGGATGGTGGTGGTGGTGGGGGTGAGCAGGGGGGCGTTGAGCGGTTCTGTGGGTGGGATGGGAGGCAAGGGTGGGAAGGGGATAACAGGCACTCATAGATTGAGGATCGGGTCGTGGAACATAGGCACACTGATGGGTAAGTCCATTGAGTTGGCGAAGATTCTTCAGAAGAGGAGGGTCAGCATAGCTTGTGTACAGGAGACTAGGTGGGTAGGGTTGAAGGCGAGGAATGTAGACGAGTTTAAGCTGTGGTATTCTTGGGTTGTGAGGGGTAAGAATGGAGTGGGAATCTTGGTGGATAGGGATCTTAGGGAGTCCGTGGTTGAGTTTAGGCGAGTGAATGATAGGTTAATGTCTATTAAGTTGGTTATTGGTGGATGCGTCCTCAATTCATCAGCGCTTACGCGCCGCAAGCAGGCCTGGATGAGGAGGTTAAGAGGCGCTTTTGGGAGGGCTTGGACGAGTTGGTGAGTAGTATTCCCCACTCTGAGAAGTTAGTTGTTAGAGGGGACTTTAATGGCCATATTGGGGCTGCTGCTGGTGGTTATGGCGAGGTGCATGGTGGCTTTGGCCTTGGGGTTAGGAACGGAGGAGGCACTTCGCTGCTTGATTTCGCCACGGCTTTCGAGCTTTTGATTGCGAACTCGTCATTTCCAAAGAGGGAGGAGCACTTGGTTACTTTCAAAAGTTCGGCGGCGAGGACTCAGATTGATTACCTCCTCCTCAGAAGGAGCGATAGAGGGTTTGTCGACGCCCCCTTTTTCTCGCGAAATCGGGTTTACGACATTCAGGAAGACAACTCTATTCCCGTTTGGGAATTGGGTTTTTGGAATTGAAGAGTCGCCACCTAATGATTGAGTGCATTAGGACACTAAGAAGGGTTTTTGAGTTGGAAAATCAGAGTTCGGGTAAGGGCTAGAAATTATCTCAAGGGGAAGGTGTTAGGCACCCCTCAAGATCCACTAGTGTGGTTCCCGACCATGCTATGTTGTGACTTTAATGCAAATAGATACACAAAGGATTTTACACATAAGGGTTGCAAATAAATACGTGACAAGTATGTGGGATCAAGGTCTAGATGATCTAAAATTTGTTTAAAAGGGTGACTAAACACAGAAAATTAATTAATACATTGAATAAACAAAGAAGAAAAATTGGAAGAAAAGGCATAATGCAGTAAAATTAAGGAAGAGTTTTGAGTAGTTGAAAAGACAGGATTTTATTGATATTAAACAAAGTTGTATAAGAAAAGGGGTCCTAGGTTTATAAATCACATGGATCATCCACACAACACCGGTAATCAATTGTACGCGTAGTGTTATCGTGTGATCATCATCTCCATGCCTACCCTTCCCACCCCGTTAAGGTATTAAGCGCGAAATAGTCTCGTTTACTTATTGCATGCTATCACCCATCCCACCTATCAGTCCTGGAGGCTTTTAGGACTACTAATCCTAAAGGGAGGAAGCTTGGCTTTTCAGAGGTTTAAAAAGGTTAAAATACTAAGGCGTCAAGCAAAACACATGAAAGCAGTTATGGGAGCACAAAACAATTAAGGCTCAGATAAACCTCCTTTAATCACAGAAAATCATGTAGTTTAGCATGTCTTACATGTACTGATTAGGTCGAAATTATGCTTAACGTTAGGCAGGCTGGTTCATTACATATTTTTAGGCAAGAAGTTCGCATTAGGCTCGCCTGGCTGCAACTTATCGAAGACCAGTGCAATTAATTAACTACATACTTGTTTGCCTACGTGATGGCCTACAGGGATGGCATCTACTGGTTTCAGGAATAAAGAAACAAACTGATTAAGAAAGTTACCAGTTTTAACAGAATGGTGCGAGTTCTGTAATTAGTGCTAATCTTAAAACGAGTGATGCAGATTTGATTGATAATTCCTATAGGCATACTTTCTAGCGTCGTTAATTTGAACACTTTTTATAAGCGTAGCGAAAGCGCAGAAATACTATAAGCATGGTATCTGAGTACTGTTAGCAGTTAATCCTATAAATAGGTTTGCCTAGTGAACAATGCATGCGTAGAGTCTGGATTTCTGGTTACTTATAGGCGTGGTATCCATATGGAGATGCAAAATTCCTATAGACATGGTATCGATATGGAGATGCATAAACCTATAGACATGGTATCTACGTGGATGCATAAACCTATAGACATGGTATCTACGTGTGATATGCAAATGTGCAAAGCTGTAGGCAAGATACATGAGTACAGAAGTGTGGTAATTCCCTATGAGCATGATATCTACCCCTTTGCATGCATGGTTACCCTTCCCTTTTCACTAATCAACCCAGAGGTTATTACAAAATTTTATTACAGACCAAGATGAATCGAAAACGGGAAATAAAATTAAAATCAGAACTCTTAAGCTGCATCCAAGGAGCCTAATTCAAACCCAAGGTCTAACAATATGATATGAGCCAACTGCTAGGATCAGGTTCCAAAGCCTTTCTCTTATCTGGAGTGTGTCAAAGTTCCACGAAATTTCAAGAACTCCAGGCAATGCTCACACCCAGATATCAAAACTGAATGAAAGTGCAGTGTGGAAGGGCCAGCCCTCTAATGTCCAAGTTCAGAGGGAGTTCAAGGTCCCTAGGCAAGGCTCATTGGAGGGAGGCAGAACTTAGAGTCTAGGAACAAGTGTAAGTGCAGTTGAGGGATATAAGGGATGCCAAGGCAGGCTGGTGGTCATGCCCAGCGACATAAAATGCTGGCACACCCCTGACCAGCCCACTAGCCAAACATTGGAGAGTTAGGACCTATTGAAGGTCAGGTTCAACCCTGGACAGCAATTTGGTTGCTGCCAGTCAAAACCTTAACTCAAACACACACAAGGGAATGGTGATGGGAAACTGAAAGAGCTTAGGACCCAAAGGGTCCTGTTTACATCCACGGACAATAACTTTGTATATTGCCATGTTTTTTGTAAACTATAGCTCAAACACATAGGGGGACATGGGGAATGGGATTCATTGCAAGACATAAGCAAGATATAAACATACTATACAAAGGTTAAATTCTACAGGCAGTAAAGTAAGCATGGACAGGAGAATTGGTAAGTAAACACATTAGAGTTGATGCTGGAATTAAAACTAGGACATACCAGTTCCAGAAAGAGACAAGCAAAAGAAAGCAGAAGTCTTGCAAATAGGCCACAGTACGAGCAACAAGAGAGAATACTTTTTGAGTGTGAGTGTGAGTTCAAAAAACTACGAATGTTGGGTGTGTTGGGTTAATAAAAGAGCATGTATTTATAGTTTGAAAACAGGCAAGGAATAAGGCAAAGAAATAACCATGTACCAATTAGAATCAATCAGTAGAAGAACTTCCTTTAATTAAGGAGTTCAAACTTAAACGGTAATGAACAAAAGAGTATTTAAGGAAAGAGATCAAGTAAGCATCTTGTGCAAAGTAGGCAATTAGGGGTAAATACATAGGAGTTTAATTAAGGGAAGAAATTTTGAAATACACGGTTAAACAAATAAGGTAAGAACCAATCAGTACCCAATAAATCTAGGAATCAGAGATTTGCAACTATTGGTTCATGAATAACCAAGTCAGAAAGGCTAAGGAAAAGGTTTTACTTAAGAAGAATCAGTAGCAATCAATTAACCCCAAAAAAAGGATTCTGATTCGAACACAAGTTGGAAAACCTTTTGAAGAAAGATTTTAACACATATAAAAGGGGTTGTCATGCTAATCAGAGGAGTCTAGTATAGAAGAATTCATACACAAAAGGATTCAAACTCAGTACATGGACCCCAAGTGAGTTTGAGAGAGTCCAAGGCTCAAATAGAACCCTAGTCCAAACACACAAGACCAAACTCGCCAAAAACCCCAAATCCTAGGGTTTTCGACTTGAAGCAAATGCAAAGAAGAGGAAACAAGCAGATACAGTAGTAGGTTTAATGCAAACAGAGTCATGGAATTAATTCGAAACACAATGAGAGTAGAAGAAACGGTAGAGGAAAATATGCTTAAACAGGCATAGTAAGAACACTTAATGAACATGGTAGAAAAATACAGTAGGCGAAGCATATCAAGTCGTAATGGAAGGCAAGTAGCAGAACATAGCATGTGAAAACATAGCACAAAACATAAACATAGCACAGAAACATAGATACATGTGAAAACATAACACAGAAACATAGTAGAAGGAAGAACAAAATATAGCAAACATAGTAGAAGAACATGTGTAAAAAAAAGAGAAAACATAAGAACATGGTAGAGACAAACATACACGAGAAAGGGAGAAGAAAGATCGGAAAACACATAAGCATTTTTTTTCAGAAACCCTAAATCAGAAAGAAGTGACTTTGGAAAAAGAATTTTATAAAGAAAAGTTGGGGAAACCTTTTAAAAACTCAAAGTAAAGCATGAATACACACAGATCTGAAGAGAATTGGAGAAAAACCTCGAACAGCTAGGGTTTCAGGTGAACCCTAGAACGAGAAAGGCTTCGAAAAATGTCCGATCTAAGTCGGATAAGACTGGAAACAGGCTCAGGAGGCTAAGATAGGCCGGAGCCAAGCCGGAGATGGCCGGAGCCCTCAAGTCGGCGGAGATCTGGGTGGAGACCTTTGAGGTCTAGCCTCAAACCTTCAAATACCAAGCGCACAAGAGCGATAGGAGGTGAGTATGAGGGTTTCACGGCCTGAGAAGCCATGGAAACCGGCGAGAATCCAAGGGATTAGGGTTAGCTTGGGTGGCGGCGACTAGGGTTTGGAGAGAGAATAGGAAAGGAAGGGAATTCAAGGGCGGCGGGTAGAGGGAAATGAATTAGGGTTGGGGGGGTTTGGTAAATTAAAAAGGAAAGGGTGTATTTGGGCCGTTGATCTTTTAGATCAACGGTTGTGATTAGAAGGGGTTAGATGGGAGACCGGGTGGGTCGGTTCAAACGGGTTGTTGGGCTAGACTAATCGGGTCTAAAATTGGGCTAATTTGGGGGTCTAATGTGGCTACAATTGAAATAAAATCTGGCTAGCACTTAATGGCCATTTTTTCCCCTTTTTTTATTTTATAAAATAGTGAGAATGATTTTAAAAACAAATTAAAAGCACTTAAGTAACTAATAATGTATAAACATTAATCTAAAATACTGGAAACGATTTTATAATTGTAAAATAGGCTATAATTGCAATTATATGCAATTTAGTTTGAAAAATGCCAAATAAATCTGTAAAAAATATGAAAAAATCACCTTAATTATATTTTGGTGTAAATATGAGAATAAAATGAATTATTCACAAAATGATAATTTTTTGGGAATAATTATTGAATTTTGTAGTATTAAAATAGACAATAAATTGGTTTAAAAAATCTTTAAAAATTTGGAAAAATACCAAAACACTTGGGTATGCTCATATAAGCATATATATGTTATTTTAAAAGTATTTTGAGTATAAAAATATCTAGGGAAAAATTGGGTATCAACAGCTGCCCCTCTTTACCCGGGATGGATGAAAGAGTTATCGGGTAAAGATAGGATTGCCAATTTTGACCGAAACAGGTGATTTGCAAAGAATTTCGACCGAGCTCTGGCTCTTGAGCTGCCTACATATCCCTGGTTTTACAGGAATCAGGCCATATGTAGTTCAGGGTCCATCGGCGGAATATGCCAATAGAGTTTCGAAAAGGACGGAGTAGGCAGGGAGAAGCTCGAGTGTAAGGGTTTCAAACTAAGCAGGTCTAAGACAGAATACCTGGAGTGCAAGTTTAGCGCCAAGTCGAGTGAAGTAGGCAGGGACGTGAAGCTTGGATCTCAGGTCATCTCCAAGAGGGACAGTTTCAAATATCTTGGGTCGGTGATTCAAGGGGACGGAGAGATCGACGAGGATGTCACTCACCGTATAGGGGCGGGGTGGTCGAAATGGAGGCTTGCATCAGGAGTCTTGTGTGACAAAAATGTGCCACCGAAACTCAAGGGGAAGTTTTATAGAGCTGTGGTTAGACCTGCCATGTTGTATGGGGCGGAGTGCTGGCCGGTTAAGAAATCGCATGTTCAGAGAGTGAAGGTTGCGGAGATGAGGATTCTCAGGTGGATGTGCGGGCGCACCAGGTTAGATAAGATTAAGAATGAAGTTATTCGGGAGAAGGTGGGGGTGGCCCCAGTGGATGAGAGGATGCGGGAAGCGAGGCTCAGGTGGTTCGGGCATGTGCGAAGGAGAAGCCCTGATGCCCCGGTAAGGAGTTGTGAGCGGCTGGCGGTGGTTGGCTCGAGTCGAGGCAGAGGGAGGCCTAGGAAGTATTGGGGAGAGGTGATTAGGCAGGACATGGCAAGAATGCGGATTTCCGAGGACATGGCCCTTGATAGGAAAGTCTCGAGGTCTAGTATCAGGGTTGTAGGATATGGGCTTCTAGAACTTTTCGTACTTCATTCCCAGGGCTAGGTGGGGTTTGGTAGGGCTCTCCATAGATGACTTGCGTATTGTATTGTGCCCCCTTATGGTAGTTACTGGTCGATATTATTGCATGCCATTTAATTTATGGTTTTATGTTTAGATAATTATTTATGCGATTTCTGCTGGAGTCACTAATGCTTTTTTGTTTTTCTTTTTCCTTTACCTTTTCTTTCCTGAGCCGAGGGTCGATTGGAAACAACCTCTCTGCCCTTTCGGGTAGGGGTAAGGCCCGTGTACGTATTACCCTCCCCAGACCCCACTTTGTGGGACTATACTGGGTTGTTGTTGTTGTTGTTGTTTTATATTTTAATTGAATTTTTTTTAAATAAATATTTAAATTTATTTTTCTTTTCTAAATAATTCTAATCGCAAATTGAACCTTTATTGTCCTTTTTCGTAATTTGTTACTTAAAAGCTTTTTAAAATAGTGATCAAACACAATGAGCTTGCAAAAAGTACTACTCAAACGAATTGGCCAAACACAAATTGCTATTTTGCAAAAGAACTTTTTCAAATCACTTTCAAAATAAATAATTTTTGGCAGTTTGGCCAAACGGGCTTTATATTATTGATATGACTCTGTTATAAACTTAATCAAGATAGAATAGAGACATTTTTCATGTTGTTATAAATTTAAGGCAGAATACATCGGCAGGTCATTAAACTTTGTCCTCACTTTTCACTATGACACTTAACCTTGAGTTTGTTCCATTTGAACACTATAGAAGGTTATTACTATGTCACTTAGACATAAAAAACACACGGGCTTTTATAAGTCAAGCACGTGTATATAAGCGTTGCTAACGTGTAATAGCCGACGAATAAGTTTCTTCCATGTGGAATTATTGTCCACGTAAGATCCATGTGTAACGGGTAATCCAAGTCAAACAAATCGGGTTCAAGATTAAAATGCCAACCCATATAATTACCTTTAATCTTTACAACCCTTAGTAAAAAAAAAAGCCTAACCTCTTTCCCGTCTTCGTCTATCCTATTCCGCTTCCAAAATCGATTGCTCCATTAGCAAGAGTGTTGTCTCGAGTTACTCCTTTATTGGTATGTCTCGAGTTACTCTTTTATTAAGATTTTAGTTATTTATTAGGGTTTTTGTGTTAGTAATGGTGTTTTTAGGAATTGTAGATACAAAAATAGATTTTTTCATTTCTTTTCTTCGAATCTTGCTGACTGTGCTCTCGTGTTGTTTTTTTTGTTCACTTTAGGTTAAAATCATATCAGTGGACGAATCCATTCTTGTCCGCTTTCACCAATGTGGACCATTTACCGAATCTCCAAGTGCGAAATATGTCACTAATATAGAGATAAATTAGTTTTCTATTAACAAAGACCATTTCTCCTTTATGAACTTCAATATTACACAAGAGGGCTGGGTTATGCAACTGTTGGTTTATTTTATGTCTTTAACCCTAATTCCAAAGAACTTGTCTTGGTGGAAGATGATGAACAACTATATAATATTGCTTGTTACTGTAATGAGGGTATTTTAGACTTGTACATTTCACATGTTGTTGAGATAATTTTTGATAGTGTGGTCCCAATTGGATATTTATGTGGGCCGAATGTTGTTGAAGAAAGAAACAACACAATTAATAATCCATCTAGGGCAATAATAGAAGATGGTCCAAACAGTATAAATGGACCACAACCTGTTGAAGAGCCTCCACTTGAAGAGTTTGAGACTGTTATTGGTGGGGAAGGGGCTGCTTCTGGTGGGGAAGATTTTTCTGGTAATGTAGAAGAGGAAGTTGATAGTGTAGAGAATCTGAATGGTGGAGAAGGGGCTGATGAAGAAGAGGTTGCTTTAGAGGTAGCTAGTAGTGAGTCAGATCTTGATGAACTTCTTGAGGAGAATGATAGTGAGTTGATGAAGAGGCCAGGACCTTCAGAAATGAGAGGAGAACTAAAAAGAATGGTACCAGAAGGAAGAAACAACATGAAACTGCTAGTGTGCCTATAAGAAAAGCTCGAATTGATAAAGGTTTTGAAGATATAGGATTTAACAAAAAAGGGAAATATGTTGGCTGATTAGGAAGCGATGAGGAGTTCATTGACTGTTCTGATACTGGCAGTGATGATACTGACGAAGAGGTAGAGTTGGATTTTCAGCCTGGTGTTGGCCTTCCAAGTAGAAGAAAGAGCACAAATGTTAGATATAACACTGAATGTGAAGTGGCAATTTTTGATTTGGGCATGATATAAGAATGTTGGAGAATTTAGGAAGGCAGTGCCTGATTATGCAATAGAGTATAAAGTTAAGTTAAAGCTTAAACAAATGAGAATGTTAGGGTAAGGGTAAAGTGTAAATCAAAAAACAATGCAACTGGGAGTTGTATGCTTCAGTTGATAGAGATTCTGGTGACTTCATGATCAAAAAGTATCATCTTGTTCATAAATGTCAACCACTAAACACCAACAAGATGTGTAATTCAAAATACATTGCTAACAAATTCAAGAAAGAACTTACTGCTGCTCCTTATATGAGAATCTGGGAAATTCAAGAACTAGTTAGAGAGAGGTTGGGATTGTATATTGGCAGAACAATAGCTTATAGAGCCAAACAGATTGTTCTGAGAAAGTTTATGGGGGATTGGAAGCTAGAGATTGCCAGATTGTGTGACTATGCTGATAGTATTAAGGAAACCAACCATGGGCTGTTTTGTGAAAATTGACAGAGAATCTGAGCCTGGTAAGAACCTATTTCAGTACTTCTATATCTGTTTTGATGCACTCAAGAAAGGTTGGTTAGAAGGATGTAGGAACATCATTGGTTTAGATGGTTGTTTCATAAAGGGAAGCTGCAAGGGTGAATTACTGGTGGCTGAGGGAAGAAATGGGAACCAATAAATATTTTTTATTGCTTGGGCTGTTGTACACCATGAAACTAAACATTCATGGAGTTGGTTCCTCGGTAACTTGATAGAAGATTTGCAACTAGGTGAAGGTTGTGGCCTAATAGTAATGTCAGATATGCAAAAGGTAAATAATTTATTTATGTTTGTTAGTTGTTGATATTCTATCTTCTAGTTTAATTTCTAATGTTGTATATATTGTTTTGAATGGGCTTTTGGTATCCGTTAAAGAGTTATTACCTATGGCAGAACAAAGAATATGTGCAAGGCACATATAGTCTAACCGGTCTAAGAAATGGAAGGGAGAAGAAAGGAGGAAACTAAGTTCCATTCCTTTTCACTACTGTAATATGCACTTATATAATTTGCAGCACGTCTTTTAGTAGCTTTTGCAGTGAAGTAGTTCCATTCCATTCATAAGACTGACTACATTAACTAGTCTAAATTCTAAGGAATTGCAGTGAACACTAAAGAATTGCAGTAAACACTAAAGAATTGCAAATTTTTTAAACAAAAACAAAGATACATTGCATTGATAAGGAAGTATCAATTATACAAAATAGGATCCCTACCATCCCAAGTACAACAACAATGAACAAAAGTAGAGCAACAGTTCCCAACACTAACTACATTAACTAGCCTAAATTAACAACGATTTTTCCAGAAACTTGGTTCAGTCCATCAACAAGAGCAAGAACCACAACAAAGTCATATGATTAAGGCCACCAGTACAAAAACAAACATTGCTGTGTTCCTCTATTTTTTTGCTCGATCTCTTTCTTGATCAAATGCGTTCACTCTCTTCAACAAAACCCATATAACTCTATTCGCTTGCTCAGGAAACTAGTCCTCAAACCATTTAAAATATTTACATCCCCCATTGTCCTTCAAAAAACAAAAAAATCAATTGATATAAATCAATGGCAAATAATATCGTATAAAGAAGTTTTTGTGGAATACACTTGCTTTGCCAATTTTGCATATAAAGTACCTTCTTGGGTTAGCAACACTCCATGAAATTTTCAGTTCACACGAATGACCACATCGACACCAGTCAACACTTTCGGTATTTTGAGACACTATTCGAACAGAAATTAAGAGAAGTAGCAGGAAAGATTACGTCAAAAATTTGACTAAGGAGGGTGGAGTTCTTTCAAATTGAAAAAAAAAAGCTCCGATTTTCACTTCTTAATGAAGAATTTAGCTCAGTTGAAATGGAGAGAAATTAGGGCTTGAGAGAAGATAACAATGGAGAGAGAGGTTAAAATAAGGAAAATAATGTGGGGTTTGGTTTATTACCATTGGAATAGTCCATGTCAGCTTTTTTTGTAGACCTTGCGCGCTAAACATCCGTGATTCCCACGCAAGGTGGCCCGTATATTTTTTGTGTCTATGTGACACAGTAATAACCTTGTTATAGGGTTCAAATGGAACAGACTCAACATTAAGTGTGATAGTGGAAAGTGAGGACAAGTTTAATGGCCTGCCGATGTATTCTGCCTAAATTTAATGAATGTGAATGTCCCTTCTATAATTTCTTTAGCAATCATGTACCAAATAAATGAAACCATTAATTATTGTAATGTGAAAAGATTCTTTCTAACCAATGACAGATTTGCTTTAGCTCAAGCGATGCCATCACCGCTTAGCCGAACTTTTTACTAAATAAACTTATAAATAGTATGAAAAATTTTAAGTTAAAACCAAATGAATCCCCTAAATAGATAGAACGTCTCACATCACCGGTTCGGCTCATTTTCTCCCTAGCTTAGGTCGGGAGTTCGAGTCTCAACTATGACCTATATTTTAATATTTTTTCGAACATCAGTTATTTCTATTGTTAATCTAGACCTATTTAAAGGCAAGTGCGAACAAGATCACTTAACATGTATTGCTTTCTATTCATTTCATGAAAAAAAAAGTTACCCAAATCAATCTATTAAAATATATTTCAAAAAAATATAAATTCGTTTGGATTATGTTTTATCAATATGATATGATTTTTTGAAAAAAAAAATAATGATGGTAAAATGATTTTTTCACATGTTTACTTTTTTAATACCAATACCACTTACGAAAAAATCTGCATATGCCCATATTTGTAACCTATAAATAATATGTTTTTTTTTGTGAAAGAGACAATCGGAAATATAAAGAAATATAATCATTCTAGTCTTCTCTCTATTCTTGTCTTCTTATCCTGTGGACTTTAGTTTAGAATTATAACATTTATTTCATAACATATAATCAGCACGAGTCTCTAACCAATTAAGATTATGCTTTAAGCAGGTTTTATCTTCTTCATAAAAGAGTGTATACGGCCAAAAATCGGGGAGTTCGACTTTGGGGATACTGTGGCACTCCACGCCCGACCTCGAGAAGCCCGAAACAGAATTTGAAGTGTGACCCCAAGGTGCGTCCTCGAGGGAACATTTCGAAGGTTCACTGTGGTCAATCTCGGAGCAACACAAATCGATGATCGTCATGGAAAGGCGGGAAAGTTCCTGAGGACACGTGATTAGAACTGACAGAGTCTGCAAGAAATAGTACACATCCGTACTAAGCCATTATACAACTGTACCAATAGCATTTCCTTGTCATTATTAGACATGTACTATGTTGAGATTTCCCCTCCTATATAAAGGGGACCTTGTCATTTTGTAACACATGAATATTGAATGCAATAGAACATTCTCTGCTTTTCTTGCCTAAACGTGTTCAACAATTACTCTAGAGATTTATTGCTCGTTCATTTATTGTTCATTCATTGTTCTTCATTTATTGCCCATCATTAACCGCAAAAGGCTATTTTTTGAGGCCTTCAATATCATTGTTTCTCCATCAACTGTTCACAGCTAACTGCCCTAACTAGGCCTCGAAGCCCCTGTTCCAGCCAGCTCGAGGCCCAATCTTGCGATAACATCGGTTTGCATATCTTATATTCTTTACTTACATCAAGCATCTATTGCCTAACAACTAGTATTGAAATAAATCACATATTTTTAGAACCACAAAATCAAATATAATTGTTAATACCATTTTCAAGGTAAACAGTTTGGCGCCCACCGTGGGGCTAAAAATAATAGTGATTGTTTTGGTGCTAGTTTTTTGAAAACACAAGTTATTCTTCACGCTTTTTCTTGTCCAAGAATCTTTGATTTCAGGTCAAAAATTTCTAACTCAGCAAATACACACGAAAACAACGGTATTGGGCTTCATGGAGAGAACGGTGCAGATGCCGGCGTACCACCGCAAAACCCAGGGGTGGCACCAGCACAAATCCCCGTCGACTTGGGCTCACGCAACGCTGTGCATGTCGATGTAAACTCTAATACCAACGGAAGTGTGCGCGGGGAAAACTAACATGAAGCATAGGGGACTCCAACTCGGGAGGAAAGAGAAGTTAGCCTTCAAGTCATCTTAGAGATGTTGCAAGCACAACAAGTGGCTATTGCTCAGCTACAAAGTCAACAAAAAACTCCAAGCACAGCAGCACCGGAAACGGCTCCTCGAGTCGAGCAGGCACCAGAGAGATCGAGTTACAACGGGTTAGCAGCAGATCCCGTTATTATGAAGATGCTCGAGGACCTCACCAAAAGGACTGAATCAGGAGAAAAGAAGATAGAGGCTAACGATAAAAAGGTGGAGGCGTATAACTCGAGGGTCGATCAGATCCCGGGCGCACCCCCGATTCTGAAGGGTGTAGATTCAAAGAAGTTCGTACAGAAACCATTCCCGTAAAGTGCGGCTCTGAAGCCTATCCCGATGAAATTCAGAATGGCCGATGTCCTGAAGTATAATGGGACCACGAACCCCAATGAGCACATTACCGCTTATACTTGTGCTGTAAAAGGAATGACTTAAAGGATGACGAAATTGAGTCCGTCTTATTGAAGAAATTTGGAGAAACACTTTCAAATGGGGCTACGATGTGGTATCATAACCTACCCCCGAATTCAATAGATTCATTTGCCATGTTGGCAGACTCTTTTGTAAAGGCACACGCTGGTGCCATCAAGGTCGCCACCAGGAAGTCCGATGTCTTCAAAGTCAAACAGAGAGAAAACGAGATGCTAAAGGAATTTGTATCTCACTTTTAGATGGAGCAAATGGAATTACCACCAGTCTCCGATGACTGGCCGGTACATGCCTTCACTCAGGGCTTGAACGAATGAAGTTCGGTTGCTTCGAAGCAGCTAAAATAAAATTTGATCGAATATCCCGCAGTGACCTGGGCAGATGTGCACAACAGGTATCAATTGAAGATCAAGGTCGAAGACGACCAATTATGAGCCCCCTCGGTATCAGTATATCCTAGCAAACTCTTAACAAAGGAACAAAGGTTTACAGAAAGGGAGTCGAGACCAAACAAGGAAAGATACCAGCCATATGTAGAAGATCGAAGAAATGCCCCGAGGCGTAATACACCTCGAGGCGATCAAAGGACAGATCGAGGTCCAAGTTCCTGGGACTCATGAGTAAAGCCGGGTTCAATAGGCACACTGGACCGGTAGAGGCACCCCGGCTATCTGAGTACAAATTCAACGTCGATGTCTCGGACATCGTATCGGCCATATGTAAAATCAAAGATACCAGGTGGCCAAAACCCATACTGTCAGATCCTTCACAGAGGAACCCTAACTTGGTATGCAAATATCACGGCACTCACGGTCATAGGACCGAGGATTGCATCCAGCTACGAGAAGAGGTAGCCCGACTGATCAATGAAGGGCACCTTCGAGAGTTCCTCAGCGACCGAGCTAAAAACCAATTTCGGGAAAGAGAGGCGAACAGGAAGAGTGAACCAGAAGAACTACAACACGTCATCCACATGATAATTGGAGGGGTCAATGCCCCACAGGGACCCGTTGTCAAGCGGACGAAAATATCCATCACCAGGGAAAAACAAACTCGGAGTTACATACCGGAGGATGCTCTGACATTCAGCGAAGAGGACATCGAGACCTTGTCTCAGCCTCATAATGACGCACTGGTAATTTGTTTTCTTTTGAATAAATTTCAAATTAAACGTGTGCTTGTGGATCCAGGTAGCTCGGCCAATATAATCAGGTCGAGGGTGGTGGAGCAGCTCAAACTGCTCGACCAGATCGTACCCGCCTCTCGAGTCCTCAATGGATTCAACATGGCGAGCGAGACAACGAAAGGGGAGATCATCCTCCCGGTCAACGCGGCCGGTACAATCCAAGATACCAAGTTTCATGTCATCAACGGTGACATGAGATACAATGCCTTACTTGGAAGGCCGTGGATAAACAGTATGAGGGCGATGCCATCAACCCTCCATCAAATAATGAAATTCCCAACCAAGGATGGAGTAAAAACAGTGTACGGGGAACAGCATGTAGCAAGAGAGATGTTCGCGGTACACGACATGGCACCAGTGTCGACGCCTTCTACATCGAAGAAGCCAAAATGACAAGCAAACAGCCAAGTAACAACCACAACCGACATTATCGGCTACACCCGAATGAGTGAATAAAGGACCGTGCTGCGTCCTCGGAGCAAGCAATTGAAACATATCGAGGCTCGAACGCTATCATTGCCAAGGTACAACCCTCCCCCTTTTCATTTATGTTTTATACTAACTTATTGCAGGTGTTCGATTGAGAGGAATTGAAGCACCCTCCAGCTCGAAGACCTTGGGTTTAAAGCATGCGTTGCGCTCTTTTTCCCTTATATCGGGGTTTTTCCCAAACGGGTTTTACCGGTGAGGTTTTTAATGAGGCGACATCCATATACTACCTAAGGAGAACTCATCAAGTATTCAAGGCTTCTCTTCGATCAACCTCGAATACTGGAGGCATCCCCCTCGGAGGATATCTTTCTGAAAAAATTGAGTTACGCCTAAGGGGACCTCAATAGGAAAATATTGTATTGGGCCAAACGGTCGAATGAACCGTGTCCATGTAGAACAATCGAGCCTCCGAAGGCAAAAAACATGTACGCATATATCAAGTAATTGAGGAAGCCTCTTTGTTCATCAAAACACTTTGTGCTCGAAGAAGTTCACTACTTTCTAATAAGACGGCTCAAGGGCCAAAAACTCTCGAACACTCGGGGACAGTCATCAACGGTCAGCTTATCGAGCCATCGAAAACTCGAATTCATAAGACCTCGATGAGGCAACTTCGAGCTCGTAAGCCCTCAGTGAGGCAACATCAAATCTGTAAGACCTCAACGAGGCATGCCCAAACTTATAAGACCTTAAAAAGGCATAACCCCGATATTGAGGCCAAGGCTATATATCCAAACTTGTAAGACCCCTAAAAAGGCATACCCTCGATATAGACGCCGAGGTCATTTCACCCGGGGACTAAAGGCTATGTTTGAACATAAAGACTACGGTCATATCAAAAGGCTCCGGCCGAATTAACGCGGCTCGAAGACGTCCGACCGCTGCCACAAAATTAAAGGCCTTCAAATATTTCAAAAATACTTCGAAAGAACCGGTTAATCAGGCTACTCCCGGCATAAGCAAACGAGCTTCGATCATATCAGCTCCAAAACAATGAAAAGGCTTCGAGACAATCAGCCTTCAGCAAAAAGGCTTCGAAAAATCAGCCTTCAAGAGAACCTCCCGAGGTACTCAATTATCGTCACATATCGACTCATAATCGAGGTTCTTATTTGAGCAGTCGAAGAGTTGGACGAACACAAAACATGACAAGGCATAATCAAAACTTCAAAATCTTCAGCCGAAATGGGGAAAACTATATCCATATTAGAGGTCGCATCGACCCAATCTAAAAAGAGCCTAAGGGTCAATGTGTAAGAGCCTAAGGGCCAGCCTAAAGAGCCTAAGGGCCAATATGTTGAAAACCTAAGGGTCAATGAGCCCGAGTCAAAACTTGATTCGAGGATCGAGCCCTAAACGGTCAACTATTATCAATTACTCATCAAACACAACCTAAGGGTTCCTATCTTAAAGTCCAACATATCGGACTAACTATCGGCAAGCATCAAAACTCAAAACATTAACAAAGACACAAGCAAGTGGAAATTTATGTAAAGGGAAAACCAAAGGTTTCCTTTTTTATTATAAATAATGGTACAAAAATACATTTACAACACTCCCACAGGGAGCCCTATACAAAGAACAAGAAAGAAAAGCCTAGTCTACCTTCGGGAACTTAGCTTTTCCCCCTTCGGGACTATGTCTCAATCGGCTCCCTCGGGACCAGCTCCCTTACAAGCCTCCTCATGTCTTCAGCATCGGAAATGAGGAACTTGGCGTCGAGCTCATCCGCCTTGGACCGCTCCATATCCTCCGAGATATCGAAGCCCTTACCATGAATCTCCTCGAGACTTTCCCTCCGGGATCTGTATCGGACATATTCATTGCTTGTCCTCTCTCGATCGGAAGCCCCCCTCAACTCCGTACGAGCTTCAACAACATCTTTCAGATAGATGGCCATCTTTGTATCGGCCTTTGCTCGAACCTCCTCGGTTTCGGCTCGGGCGTCCACAACTTTGGCCTTCATCTTCAAAACATCTGTTTCAAGCTTAGCAATCTAGCTCATCTGGACCAAGTTGCTTTCTCGAGCATTACGAAGTTGTATCTCGAGGGCGGAGGCCTTAGCCAAAGCATTCCTTTTGGCCGAAACATGAGCATCTATCTATGCCTTTAATTCGTTGCATTCAGAGTTAACCTGGTTGGCTTCGCACCGAAGGCGTTCCAGCGTCTCTGTCTTTCTTTGCAACTGAGATACCGAAACGTTAGTTTCCGAAGATGGGAGAAGAAGCCTGTATTCCCTCAAAATAAAGGTTACCTATTTCTCGAGGTTGCCTTCGTAATCATAACTTTAGTTCAACTCCGATCGAAGATGTATCAGCTCTCTTGTCTTCTTGTCACAAAGAAGCCTGAAAGATTTCTCCCCATTCAAGGTTTTATGCAACTTAGTCTCACAGCGAAGCAGCTCAAACTTGAGATTATCGAAGGCCTATAATAAAGAAGGTTCAATTGAAAAGAAGAAAGTATGAAGTTAGAAAAGTAATAATGACTTCAAAACTCACCATAGAGCAGAGCTGCTGAGCTTTCTCGAATGTCGATTTTGCATCTACCAGCTGGTCTCATCGGCCCCGGTAGAGCAACTCGATGCGCTCTAATTGGGCGAAGATACGTCGAAGCCCATTTCCCTCGGAGCACTTCCCAACGTCCAAGAACCAGCTACCAAATCAGGTAATGAAGCATTGTCGCCCCTCCTCTCTTGTGGAACCTCTCCCTCGAGACTAGGGGCCTCGAGCTCAGTGGGCTCAACAGTCTCGGGAGGCCTCCTAGTTCGAGCCATCAATGAAGAATCATCCTCTCCGGGTACATTTATGCCTATAGAACAACCGATAAATATGAGATCCTCGTCAGCGGCGACGTCCTCCTCGCGCCCCCGGGCGGGTCCTGCCTTGCTATGGGAGTCCTCGTCCTTTGAGGATCTCTTTCTTTTAATATCCTTCCTTGTCTCAGAAGTCGAAGGTCCTTCCTCCTCCTCGAAAGGGGACAGTCTCACCTCAGAAAACTCACCGATGCCCGCAACAAAGAAATTAGTGTACGTAAAGGAAAGTACTCCACGGTGCTTAGCCTCCCATTTGCCAGTCGACAAATCTCGCCATTTGCGCTCGTCATAAGTCAAAGAGGCTGCCAGATTGTGGGCCCAGTCCGCAAGATCGGGGACCTCGTTTGGCATCCACGACATCTATGGGATCGATGTTGGACAACTATGTGGATGGTTCTAGGCTTATCCTAGGCTGCTTAAAATTAAAAGACTAGGCGTCAAATAATTTAAACACGTAAGACTTCACAAAAGGCATAGTTAGCATAAAAGGGCTCATGCTTACCTCCACTAGTAGATTCATTTAAGTGTCAAGCTGTTACTAACATACGGGTTGGCAGAAGATGATGGCTCAAAGGTGGATCATTCTACAAGCATGCTTTCTAATTGTAGGATTGGGCTGCACAATTTAAGAATTAATCTGTATTATTTGATCCTAAAACATGATCTCTATGTGGAAAGTGTAAGCGACCCATTATGAACTAAATTCAACCTATAGATATGATGTATGCATGTATATTATAGCAAAGGCAGACTTCATTGTTAAATCCTATAAGCAGGATCTCTAGGTGATTCAAGCCTTAGATTGTTTTAAGTAGTTCAACAGTTAAGAACAGTCCTATAGACATGGCTTCAAGTGAGGCATTAGGAGCATGGTTTTAGAACATGGTAGCACAACACTTTTGATTACTTAGTATAAAATCCTATAGGCATGACCGCTAAGCGTGGAGTCCTAAAACATAATTTCGATATGTAATAGAAAATAATCGAATAGATTAGCATAAAGTAGGTCCTGTAGGCATGATTTCTAAATGATATTGCTAATCATATAGGAAGTGTTTAGTTACCAACTATTTGAGATCCTAAACATCATGATTTCTAAGCGAGATAGGCAAAATTGAAGGTCCTATGGGCATTGTTGATACCCAATTTTTCTCTATAATATTTTTTCAAATGCATGTATGCCTTCAAAACTATGCATTAGCATCAATTGATATTTTTTCATAATTTCTAAATTTTTTTAGGTATTTTTGATTAATTTATCCCAGTATTTTATTTATATAAATAGGCACAAATTGCATCACAAAGGACTTTATAACAATTTCACGGCTTAATATTGCTATTTATATTTATATTAGGCTCAAATTATTGCACAGATAACCACATTTTACATTTTTGGGTAACAATTGCAATAACTTTGCAATTATAGCCCATGCATGCATTATTATATTATTTTACCAGAAAATAGCTCATTGTATTTTTAAAATATCGAGTAATTGTTTTAAAGTATTTCTATGCATGAAAATTATTTTTATAATTTGTTAATTATTTTATAAAATATTTTTATCAATTGTTTGGGTATTTAATAAATGACCCTTTTTATTTTCGGACCTAGCGTAATTAAAACAGCCCATTTCAATCCCAATTCAATTAAAATTAGCACAAATCTACCCAAGCCCAATTCAAATCAAAACCCCCCAGCCCAATTAACTAGCCCATACTCGTTTCTTTAAAGTCCACCCGACCAGATCAAGTCCTGGCCGTTGATCTCAGAGATCAACGGTCCAGGATGATACTTGCCTTTTTAATTATCTCTAACCCCCCAAACCCTAGTCATTTTGTTACAACCCGCCGCCCCTAAATTCCTCTTCTTCTCCGTTCTCTCTGAAGCCTCTCAAACCCTAGCCCTGTCGTCATCGAAACCCCTTCGATCCATGGGTTCCTTCGTCGATTCTCGGCCTTATCTGGCCTCCTATTTCTACTGGTGTTCCATTTCTTGTATTGCTTGGGAATAATCTCAAGAAGCTTGAGCCAGATTTGGTCCTAATCCCTTATGTTCTCGATTAATCCATTTGTATTCACCCCATGTTTGTGAGTATTATCGTTTTTTTATTTTTATGGCATCAAATCTCTAGTTTAAAACCAGACCTTTTCTCACCTCTGTTTATTTTTGTACAAACCTAGCTATTTTGGCTAAATCGGTTCAGATATTTTTAGATCTGAAGTGTTTTGAGTTTGTTTAATACTTTCCCTTTAAGTTTCTTCCGTATTTACTATTATTATCTACCGATTTTACTTTTTCCTAAAGCTAGGGTTTTGATTCCTAATAACGTTTTTTTGAAAAAAAAGGTTTTGAAGCAATTTTGGTTTTCTTCTTTACTGTAAGACTAATTTCTGTGCTTGAGTGTCATCTCTGTATTTCGATATGCTTAGGGTTTTCAAATACTCGACTATTTATCTCACTGTTCTTGACCATTTGCTTTAGCTCTATCAACTGAAGTAATTAATTGAGTTATTTGCCTAATTAGGGTTGGGAATCATATTCTTTTAAACTAGTTTTTACCTATTCATTCCTTTTATATATATATATATATGATTCATAGCTAGTAATACTTTCTTTAATTATGTTACTGGCCTGATTTCTAGGCCTTGATCATTATGACCGAATTGCTTACCTTATCAAACTTTCAGTCCTGTCTGTTAATTGATTCTGTATGAGATTCTCATTAATTCAAGTGATACTTCCGTGATCCTGTCCTAATTGATTTGTGTTTGACTTTAATTGATTGATTAAGTGATTTTCACACCTTATGCATATATGATTGATTTGTTTACCTTATTTGAATCCCAATCTGAATCGTTAAGGGATTTTCCCCATTTAAGGGGGGTCCTTTCCAGATTCTTCTGTGGGAATTGATCGAGTTAAGTCCCCAATTAACTGATTGATTTATTTGATTACCCTGTTTTATGAACTCTGATTTATTCTTTACCTTATTTGTCCTACCTTACAAAGTACTATATAAACTCTCATTTTGACTTCTTCAAACAACGAACAACAGTTCAAAACACACACACACAAAAACTTCTCTCATCTCTCTTTCTGCTGCTTGTGCTCATTGCTTGTCTAGCCGGCTGAAAGCCAAGGCTAGAGTGTGGAATCCTGCTCACTTTACTTTCTGCTTTTGCTTCTTTAACTGGTATGTTCCTATTTCAATGTCATTCTGAAATTCAAATCTATGTGCTCCTTGTTGAATCCATGTCTCTTTCTGCACTAGTTTAATTGCTTAGGCACTTAATTATTCTTTCCCGTTTGCTGGTGTGATCAGTATGCTTAAGTTTCACCCTCTCTAGTTCAGTGTTTTAATCAGCATGTCTATTCTGCTTAAGTGTTCAATATGGTCTTAAACACCCTCTTTACTTTTGTGTCTTCCCCGTCCTGTAACCCAACTAGTATGGCTATTTGTGTGTTTGAATCTTTGTGGTACTTCCTGTATTCTTTAGCATGATTGCCTATGTATCCAGATTTATGTCTCACTGTGTTAGCCAACATGTTTATTGCAGTGCTTAAGTCTTGTGTGTTCTTAAATAGCATGCTTATCACTAAGTAATAAGTATGATTGTAATTTAGACCTTAAATCAGTATTCCTGCCTGCTCTATTAACTAACATGACTGCCTTCGCCCTTCTTCTTATGTGTTCCTATTTCAAGTGTCTTGTGTTCCCAACCCCTGCTTCCTTTTATGTAACTGTTTGTAAATCTAGAACTGATTGACAAAGTGAAGTTGAAACTGGGCAATGTGATGTTTTTGTGACTATGTTGTTGTTTGCTGAACCTTCCTTTCCCTCAAAAGGTTTTCAACATGTTTTTCACTCCTAATATGTTTCTCCAAACTATTACTACTCCTAAAGTATCTTCACTCCTAAAGATCTTACCTCTATACTGTTTTCAAAAAAAATAATCAACTATGTCAAGCACTCTCACTTCTACTCTTAGATTACTTAAGTTCTGCCCCTCCAGTGTGTGTACTGCCTAGGAATCTACGAGATTCCTCCGAACTCTGGCACACTGGGGCCGGCCTTTCCACACTGCACATAACTACTCTTCTATTTAAAAAGGATCTTGGTGTGAGCATTGCCCGGGGTCCCTGAGGCCCTTGGGAACTTTGACGCACCAGGATACCTTTATTGGACATCATGAGACTATGGCATCTGGGACTGTTTGAAGGCCTGGTATTTTCCGGTTAACTTTGGGCCTATTTTAGGCTCCCTATAGTATAGCTTTATTCATTATGTAATTCATTTACGGTCTCTAATAATAATCCTTGCAAACAGTTATTGGGGAAATTAGTAAAAGGGAAGGGGATTCTTATATGATTTTTGTGAGGGAAATCGAGTAGAAATCATGCTTTAGACTTATTATGTTTACTTGCATTAGAAATCATGCCTTAGGTTTATTATGTTTACTTGCTTTAGAAACCATGCTTTAGGATTGTTTGGCATACTAGAAAATATGTTATAGGCTCATCACTTCATTTGTTACGAAATTCTGCTTCTACATAATCGTGACCACCTAGAAATTCTATTATTAAATTACTGCTATAATCCTGCTTAACAAAAACGTCCATTCGTTATGTGCATTAGAGATCCTGCTTTAGAAACTGTTATTGCATTCGCTTTAAAACCATGTTTATATCGCATAAATCAGTAACTATCTAGTTTAAAAGCAATCCCAACACCTAGATATCATGTTCTAGGATTAAATGTATATAAACCAGCTATGTAAGGTTCAACACCTAGACCAGCATGCCTATTGGATTTAATAAGTTCAAAACTGTTTGTTTTAAATTGATCCTGATTGCATTTAGATATCATGTTTATAGGGTATCTCCACCTAGGCAAGCCTGTAGGTAATTAAAATCTTATAAAAAACTGGAAACTATGTTGTGCTTATTTGTGAACTGTCCAGATTCAACAGATTCTAAAATCAGTAGGCAAACTGATTAGGTCTTTAACGCTTTGCCTTAACTCAATGCTGCATATTCTCGGCTTGTCATGCCCACCTAGATATCCTGTTCTAGGACCTCTCTGAAACATCTGAAATTTGCTGTTTGAGATGTGCACTTGCTTGCTCTATTTGTGGAGGTAAAATGTGAGCCTTTTAACTGTTCTATCTTTGGTCCAGTCCTACGTGTTTTGTTTGTCGCCTAGAATTTTCTCCTTTTAATTACTGTAGGAGAGTCTAGAACCACCTTAACTAGAAGTCCTAAATACCTCCGGGACTATATAAGTAAAGGGACGGGTAATGCACGCATAGGATACATCTTAAGGTTGTTAGAACGCTTTAGGCTATGACCAACGGGAAGGTAATTGGGTAGTAAAGGATATGATGACATGTGGCTAATGCACGTGTAACCCCTCTATTTGAGGAAGGCTTATCGGGTATTGTACATATGTAATCCTATAGGCCAACAAACCTAGGACCCCCTTTACCCCATTTAAATAAACTTTATGTGTTTATGTGCTTTGTTTCTTTAATGACTAATTCACATAATTTGAGTTCGGCCGGGACCCACCGTTGTGGACCGCGAGGGGTGCCTAACACCTTCCCCTCGAGGTTATTTCGAGCCCTTACCCAAGTCTCTGGTAATGCAAACTGGTTTCATGAGTTATTTGCTCTAGGTGCCCTAATGCACCTTTATCCGTTAGGTGGCGACTCTTCAAAGTCAAATACCCAATTCCCAAAAGGAAATGAGTTGTTCCCAATGAATGTCGAAACCCGGACTCCTCGAGGTAAAAGGGGGCACGACATCATGGCGACTCTGTTGGGGATATTTTAGGCTCTTACCATAACGAACTTGTTTTTGTGAATTAGTCCCAAACATGCTTTATTTTGTTAATACAACCTTTCCCTTCCCCCTTATTTGGATTTAATTGCTTATTTTCAAGCATTTATGATTTCTTTTATTTCCTGAAACTGACTTGTTTCCTTGTTTTCTTTTCGTAACTGTCTTTCATTTAAATACCGAATTTATCATTTTTAACGTGCAAATACTTGACAACATGCTATTTATTATTGCATAAATCATGCTCAACATCATATTATACTCGTGCGTAATTAATCCTATAGCAACGCTTGATGAGTGTTTGCGCTCTTCCTATATATCACCCTTTTAAATTCGGAAAGGCGTATTTGCGGCAAAACTAGTCGATCAGTGGTGCGTTCGACGGTTCTGTGCCTTTCCCCCTCAAGTTGTCCGCTTGAGGGTCCCAGTCTAGACCTCTATAGTAACCCTACTCTGATCAATTGTGCATGCATCATGGTCAAACCTAGCTGGGTTAATATGTTGTTCGCATAATGACCCTTTAAGACAAGCCTTACCCAAAAGTCCATCGGGTTTTTCATAATCCCAACGGACGCAACCACGATTGTGTGCATTAATAAGGAGAAGTAAGTGCCAATATTCTAATCATTGTTGTATAAATAGACGAACCTAGAGGGGGAAAGGGCCTAACCATCTTTTGTTTTGCAGAAAAATGAGGCACGAAGTCCCCCATTTCGGCATGGTCGGTAGCATACTTTCACTTTTGCTAGATTGGTGGAGGGATATTCCTTCAAGTGACCAGAATCAAGTGAAACCAGTCCTAGGAAATTTGCCTTCTTTGTTGGACTTCAGCCATACAAAATGTTGATCGAGGCTTCCACCATGTTTTGGGACAAAGAAAGTGCTGTGTTCCGCTTCGGAAACATAGAAATGACTCCTCTTTTGGAAGAAATAGGGGGATTTGCTGGGCTACCTTGGGATAGCCCTAGTTTATTGGCACCAGAAAACCACACCACTAGGGGATTTTTGAAGATGATGGGGTTAAAGAAGAATGATGACTTGGAGTGCCTAAAAAACTCTTATGTACCTTTCGATTTCCTCTATGAGCGATACGGTCATAGCAGGTCTTACCGTATATTCGATGATGAACTCTCCATCACCTCCTTGGGTTGGATTCATCGTAGGGTCTTTGTGTTCATTGTGTGTTTCTTGGGCATGCTAGTGTTCTCGATCCAAGGGGACATAATCCATACCAGGCTGGCCATGGTGGCCAAAACTATGATGGACGAGATCGAGGGGAAGACATATACCATTGTCCCTATGATCATTGCAGATATGTACCGAGCCTTGGAGCGCTGTCAGAAAGGGTACAAATACTTTGAGGGTTGCAATCTGCTACTGCAAGTTTGGCTGCTAGAACATCTCCAAAAGGGACAATACCGTCAAGAGTTTCCACGAAGACCGTGGAATGATCACATTACCTTCCACCATCCCAAGAAAATGACATATATTTTCGGACATGTTTGCTCAACCAAAGGACGTTGGGTGCAGTTTTTCAACAATCTGACTGAGGACCAGGTTCAATGGATGTTCGAATGGTTCCCTACCGACGAGTTCATCATCAGACCCAAGGATGTTCCCCACTTGGTACTGATTGGGTTAAGGGGCATATACCCTTACGCTCCCCTCAGGGTTATGAGACAGGCAGGCAGGAGATAGGTCGTACCGCGAGTCGCTAAGATGAGTCACTTCATAGCCGATTTTCAGGGTGACGCCATCCCATATAAGAATGAAGCACAACACATGTGGAGCTTGAAGATTATCGTGGAAAAGGATACCATCGAGCCGAATCGATATCATGCGGGTCATACATACTTTTACCCCTCATGGTTGGATGATAACATAGGGGGGATCTTCGAGCCAAGGGTTGGTCCAGGAAAGATGGTTATAGACGAAGTTGCCGAAGCACAGGTGAAGTACAACAAATTGCGCAAGAGAATTCGTGAGTCTGAAGCTGAGCATTTTGAGCAGCATAAGGCCGACATGGAAATGATCAATGAGTGGAAAGAAAGGGCTGTTAAATCCAGCAAAAAGTTGGAGTATCTGGAGTACAGTCTAATGGAACTGGAAGGGAAAATGAGGAAGAGAGTCACCGATTGCCAAAACGCTGAGGGAAACGAAGGAGGGCATTTGGCAAGGGCATTCTTACTGCTGAACCTGCGCGAACTGGGGGAATTGATCGACAAGAGCATCCAGTCTGGAGAGGGTCCTTCTGGGACCAAATAGATTAGGTTTACTTGCTTTCTAAATGTAATAAGGCCAAGTGCCATTATCTTATTTAGTATCGTTTTGGGTCGTCTATTTTCACATTAATGAAATGAGGCAATTATTGGCACTAAATTTCTCCAAATTTATTTGTCGCTAGGCCTACCTCGGGCACAACGGGGCTCCCAAATTAGGACGCAAATTCATATTCCCGCAATATGTGTTTAAATAACTGCAAACTTTTCAGAATCATTACTGACTTGGCTACCTTTTATTTTTCTTTCTTTCTTTTCGATTATTCCCATTCCCCAAAGGTTGGTTCGTGCATACTGGCATCATCAGCTTATCACACAAGATCCAGAGGCCCTCCACCTTCTCCTCCTTCTAGTCCACCAAAAGGCAAGGGAAAAGCAAAAATGGAAGATTTGAACGGTGCCAGAAAGGAAAACAACACACAGGTTGAACATACAGAAACTTCTGATGGTCGGGGTACTCAGGCCCCAAATGAAGCAGTTTCACGGCTCGAACAGAAAATATTGGAACTCCAGGGTGAGCTTGAGAATGTCCGGAATGTGGCAAACCTATCCTTCTCACTCAGCGTCCCAGACATCAGTCATCCAAACACTCAGAACCCCGCACCACCTCAAAACACACCCAACAAGCGCCCACAAAATACACCCGTACCTCACCATTATACAACTCCACCATAAAATCAAACTATCCCACCACAATACCAGCCAAACGCCTACCATACTCCACAAAATACTCCACCAGTCATTCCTGAACCCCAGAATTCCACCAATGATCACCACTATACTCAGATTCCAGGTCACCAAAACAACCTTATATATGTGGAGACCCTACCTCACTCCACTCAACCCATTTCCTATGCACCGGAATCTGTTGAGAAGGACATGCTCATTAAGAACCTGGCCGAGGAGCTCAAGAAATTGACCAGCCGAGTTCAAGGCGTAGAAGGAGGCAAGGGGATAGAAGGTCTGAACTATGAAGACCAGTGCATACAGCCGGATGTAGAACTGCCAGAGGGTTACAAACCTCCCAAGTTCGAGATGTTTGATGGTACAGGTGATCCCAGGGTTCATCTAAGGACCTATTATGACAAGCTTGTCGGAGTCGGAAAAGATGAAAAGATCTGGATGAAGCTTTTTATGAGGTGTCTTATGGAAGATGCCTTGTCTTGGTACATCAGCCAGGATCCTAAGAAATGGCCCAACTGGGTGGGTATGGCGTCTGATTTCATGGACCGATTCAAGTTCAACATAGAGAATGCACCAGATGTCTTCTACATTCAGAACCTCAAGAAGAAGCCTAACGAGAATTTCCGCGAGTATGCTACTTGTTGGAGGTCAGAAGCGGCCAAAGTCAGGCCAGCATTGGACGAGGAACAGATGAACAAGTTCTTTGTCAGAGCACAGGATCCGCAATACTATGAAAGGTTGATGGTTATTGAAAACCATAAGTTCTCTGATATCATCAGACTTGGTGAAAGGATCGAAGAAGGCATCAAGAGCGGGATGGTAACAAACTTTGAGGCATTGCAGGCCACTAATAAAACATTGCAGTCAGGGGGTATATCTAAGAAGAAGGATGTGGGAGTAGTAATGGTCGCCCAAGGACCCAAAACTCCATTTGTATACTGAGCCTCCCCACTTGTATATCAAGCACCTCCACCTACATATCAAACACCTCCACCCACATGTCAACCGTCACTTCCACCTACATATCAACCCTCATCCCCCAGATATTCCCAACCAGCCACTGCCTATCATACCTATAATTCCCAATCATCTCATTTTCAGTCACCTCCAACTCGTCAAAATTACCCAAGACCGCGACCCAATTTTGACCGCAAACCACCCAAACAATATACTTCCATTGCTGAACCCATCGACCGGCTATATGAAAGGTTGAAGGCTACTGGTTACGTCACTCTCATCCCTGCTGTGGCCACAGAGAACTCATCCCAATGGTTTAACCCAAATAAAACTTGTGCATACCATCGGGCATGAAAGTGCACACCATCAATGAATGCCGCCCATTGAAGGACAAAATCCATGCTTTGATTGGCAACAAGATCATCCAGGAAAAGGAGGCTACGCCTAATATCCGCAATAACCCCCTCCCAGATCACAGGGGTGAAGGTGTCAATGTGATAGATATGGATGAAGAATAGGATCCGAAGAGATTAATCGGACTTATCAAAGAGGGTGACGACCCCAAGAAACCCACAGTCACCCTCAACCCCATTATAGTGCAGGCGCAGCCGCCAGTGGAGGTCGGGGTAACAACATTAGTCCCATTTGAAGTTGAGGTAGCACCCCCTGCAGTTTCACCTATTCCATTTGAGGTAAAAGTAGCCACACCATTTACAGTGACAGTATCAACCACACCGCCTTTCAGCACCGAGGCTGTACCATGGGATTATGTGGCCGAAGCTAGAAGAAAAGGAAAAACCAAGATGGGGGAATCTGGTGCTGCACAAGAGATGACTAGGACTGGAAGGGTCTATACACCTGAGCATTTGGGAGAGTCCAGTAAATAGGCCTCTAACAGACCTCCCGTTATTGAAACAGGTCCAGATGACCTCTGGAGGAAAGTACAAGCAAGGGAGTATTCAGTCATCGATCACTTGAACAAGACTCCAGCTCAAATATCTTTCTTGTCGCTGATACAGAATTCATAAGCACACAGGAACTCTCTGATGAAAGTATTGCACGAAGCATGTGCCCAATAACATCACAAGCGGAGAAATGGCTAACATGGTGGGACAGGTATTAGAAAGTCACAAAATCACTTTCCACGAGGGTGAGTTGCCGCCTGAGGGTTTGAATCACAATAGGGCACTGCATATCACAGTGCAATGCGAAGACTACTTCATTACTAGGGTCCTGATTGATGGAGGATCAAGTATAAATATTTGCCCATTGACAACACTGAAGAGGTTGGGCAAAGGCCTATACGAGATCCGAGAAGGGACCATGAACGTAAAGGCATTTGATGGGTCTCAGAGGGCTACCATCGAGGAAATTAATCTCTGTCTGCAAATGGGGCCTACGTGGTTTGATGTCGAGTTTCAGGTGCTGGACATATCTGCATCCTACAATCTGCTGTTGGGACGACCATGGATACACGCCGCTGGGGCTGTGGCATCAACTTGCATCAGGCAGTAAAGTTTGAGTGGAACCATTAGGAGGTGATTATCCCTGGAGACAGGAGCAACCCCATTTACACCCGTCAGACTATTCCGATGGTCGAGAATAGGGGAAAGCTAGGCGGAGAAAATTATCATCACATCGAGCGGGTCAATGCAATCGACAAAGATAAGTGGTGGGATAGCAAGATAGCAAGCATGATGAACTAGGGAGGATATGAGCCTGGCAAGGATCTTGGTAAAAATCTTCAGGGCATCACCAAGCTGATACAACCAAAGCGCCATGGTACCACTTTTGGGCTGGGATATCAATACACCTGGCAAGAATACAATGACTGGTCACCACCATGGCGAGGTCCGTACTATCCATTGGAGCAGCATATACCGCACTTGAGTTAAACAGGCCGACATCATATGGGGATCTGAGGAGGAAGAAGCACTGGCAGCCTTAAGGAACCTGTTCTTGGCCGAGTCCCGGGGTAGCAAGGCCGAACAACATTATTTTGTTTATTTTCTAAGAAAATGATTTCCCTTTTTGGCAAATTATTTCAAATAATATTTCCAATGTTTCGAAACGTTGTTTAAATTATCGAAAATCGCTTTTATGCTTCAATGAATCAATATTTAGTATTACCATTTTTCCTCTCATATCTCTATCTATACAACATCACCATTTCTTGTCTCGATGAACCAACAGCTGTGACATGTAATGAGACGACGTAACAAAAGGATAGTGATTCGGAAGAAGAAGATGTCATACCCAAGGAAATTGTCAGAGAAGTAGAAGACTTTGAGAACAAGCCCAAGTCCAATCTGGAAGAAACAGAAATAATCAACTTGGGAGACTCTGAAACTATCAAGGAAACCCACATCAGCGTCCACTTGTCGCCATCAGAAAAAAAAGAGTACACACAGTTCTTGAAAGGGTATGAGGACATCTTTGCATGGTCATACGATGATATGACAGGTTAAGCACATCCATTGTGGCTCACAAGCTGCCCACAAACCCAGCATGTCCACCAGTAAAATAGAAACTCAGGAAGTTCAAGCCTGACATGAGTCTAAAAATCAAGGAGGGGGTTACTAAGCAAATCAAGGCCAAGGTCCTCAGTGTGGTTGAATACCCAACTTGGCTAGCCAACGTCGTGCCAGTCCCAAAGAAGGATGGGAAGGTCAGGGTCTGTGTTGATTATCGGATCTCAACAGGGCCAGCCCAAAGGATGATTTCCCACTTCCAAACATACACATCCTAATAGACAATTGTGCCAAGAATGAACTCCAATCGTTTGTGGATTGTTTTGCCGGTTACCATCAGATCTGGATGGACGAAGAGGACGCTGAGAAAACGGATTTCATTACACCATGGGGAATATACTGTTATAAGATGATGCCATTCGGTCTAAAGAATGTTGGGGCCACCTACAAGAGGGCTATGACTACCATTTTTCATGACATGATACATAAGGAGATCGAAGTATACGTGGACGACGTCATCATCAAATCCAAGAAAGCCACAGATCATATAGCCGATTTGAGGAAGTTTTTCGACAGACTGAGGAGATACAACCTGAAACTAAACCCCGCAAAATGTGCATTCGGGGTTCCTGCCGGAAAGTTAGTTGGGTTCATTGTCAGCCGCAGAGGGATAGAATTGGATCCGTCAAAAGTCAAAGCCATCCAGGAGCTGCCACCGCCAAAGAGTAAGAAAGATGTAATGAGTTTTCTATGACGGCTAAACTGCATAAGCCAGTTCATAGCCTAGTCCACAGTTATATGTGAGCCAATTTTCAAGATGTTGAAGAAAGATGCTGCAACTAGTTGGACCGAAGATTGTCAGAAGGCTTTCCACAAGATCAAGGAGTATTTATCAACACCACCAGTCTTGGTCCAGCCAGCAGGTAGACCCATGCTACTCTACCTTGCAGTGCTAGATGGAGCCTTCGGCTGCGTTATGGGGCAGCACGACGAGACAGGGAGAAAGGAATAAGCTATCTATTACCTGAGTAAGAAGTTCACTCCATATGAAGCGCGATAATCTCTATTGGAACGTACCTGCTGCGCTCTGACCTGGATAGCTCAGAAGATGAGGCATTACTTCTGTGCATACACAACATACCCCATATCAAGGATGGACCCCTTGAAATATATCTTTCAGAAACCCATGCCCACTGGCAAGCTGGCTAAGTGGCAAATCTTGTTGAGCGAGTTCAACATTATTTATGTGAATCAGAAAGCAGTCAAGGGACAGGCACTGGCAGATCATCTTGCTGAGAATCCCGTGGAAGGAGAATACGAACCCTTGAAAACGTATTTTCCCGATGAAGAAGTGTTATTCATAGGAGAAGACATTGCTGAATCCTACGACGGTTAGAGAGTGTTCTTTCAAGGAGCGGCCAATTTCAAGGGAGTCGGCATTGGAGCCGTCTTGGTGTTGGAAACTGGCCAACATCATCCGGTATATGCTAAACTTAGATTTCCCTGCACCAACATTATAGCAGAGTATGAAGCCTGCATACTAGGGCTCAACATGGCCATCAACATGAATATTCAGGAGCTGCTAGTAATCAGTGATTTAGATTTGCTTATGCACCAGGTACAAGGAGAATGGGCCACCAAGAATTCCAAGATACTACCATATCTGCACCATGTGCATGAATTGAGAAAGAGGTTCACAAAGATAGAGTTTCGGCATGTTCCCAGGATTCAGAACGAGTTTGCCGATGCATTGGCCACTTTGTCATCCATGATACAACATCCTAACAAGAACTTTATCGATCCCATCCCAGTAAGGATCCACAGCCAACTGGCGTATTGTGCCCATGTTGAAGAAAAAACAGACGGGAAGCCTTGGTTTTATGATATCAAAGAATATTTGGCAAAAGGAGAATATCCGAAGCATGCAAATCATACTCAGAAACGTACGCTTCGGAGGTTGTCCAATAATTTCTTCCACAGTGGAGGATTCTTGTACAGAAGAACTCCTGATTTGGGATTGCTAAGGTGTGTCAACGCAAAAGAAGCTTCTAAGCTAATTGAGGAGATACATGCTGGGACCTGCGGCCCGCATATGAATGGCTTTGTCTTGGCCAAGAAGATACTTAGGGTCGGTTATTTCTGGATGACCATGGAGACAGATTGCGTCCGGTATGTCCTAAAATGCTACCAATGTCAAGTACATGCTGATATGATAAAAGTGCCACCAAATGAGCTCAATGAAACAAGCTCGCCTTGGCCATTCGTCGCTTGGGAAATGTATGTCATTGGTCCAATCTAGCCCACCGCCTTAAATGGGCATCGGTTCGTCTTGGTAGCTATTGATTACTTCACCAAATGGGTCGAAGCATCATCTTACAAGGCAGTAACTAAGAAAGTCGTAGCAGATTTTGTCCGCGATTGGATTGTTTGTCGGTTTGGAGTTCCAGAATCGATCATCACTAACAATGCCTCCAATGATCTGATGAAGAACATGTGTGAGACTTTCAAAATCAAGCACAAGAATTCCACAGCCTATAGATCTCAGATGAACGGAGCTCTAGAAGCCGCTAACAAGAATATCAAGAAGATACTGAGAAAGATGGTAGAAAATCACAAGCAATGGCACGAGAAGCTACCATTCGCTTTATTGGGATACCGTACCACAGTCCGCATATCAACCGGGGCAACTCCCTACTTACTGGTTTATGGTACTGAAGCTGTTTTTCCCGGTGAAGTGGAGATCCCTTCCCTGAGAATCATACAAGAAGCTGAGCTCATCGACGCAGAATGGATAAGGAGCCGTTATGAGCAGCTAGTCCTCATAGACGGAAAAAGGATGAATGTAGTGTGTCATGGGCAACTCTATCAATACAGAATGTCCATAGTCTTCAACAAACAAGTCAAGCAGAAGCAATTCACACCGGGGCAGCTGGTGTTGAAGAAGATCTTCCCGCATCAGGATGAAGCCAAAGGAAATTCTCTCCTAACTGGCGATGCCCTTACATGGTTCATAGAGTATTGACAGGAGGAGCCCTCATACTTGCAGAAATAGACGGAGAAGTCTGGCCAAAACCGATAAACTCATATACAGTCAAACGATACTATGTGTAACTACTTATGTTTTCACAAAATGATGTAAATTGAACTACGCTTGACCTGATTCCCGTTTAAGAGGGGATACGTAGGCAGCCCTGTGGGTTCGGTAATATCATAATAAAATTTTCAT
>NW_017673475.1:33573-134455 GCF_001879085.1 Nicotiana attenuata
CCCCCCCCCCCCCAGAACTAGAAACTGGGGCAGAATTTTGAGGACCCTTAAAATTCCGGAGCAAGTCTAGCCAACACCATCATATGCCAGAAAGTCAAAAATCAATCAGAAACTGGGGCAGAATTTTGAGGAGGACCCTCAAAATTCCGAAGCAATTTCAGCCGATCGCAACATGTGCAGCAGTCAGACATGTCCATCTAACTGGGTCAGAATTTTGAGGAGGACCCTCAAAATTCTATAGCATTAGAGGTTGTGATGTCTCGGATCGTGTCATAGTCACTGGTCCATCTAACCAATCTCTAAAATAATATAGTTTTATTACGTCTTTGAAACTATGCATGCTTGCTTGTAAAATGACTTTGTTTAGCCAACGCTACCCCCAATGATTTGAACAGGACCTTCGGACCAAGCGAAGCAAGCCAAGCAAGCCGACGGAGGCACGAACCGACCTCCCCTTTACAAAACTCACGATTTTTCTTTGGATGCAGGATCGAAGAATATACATGCTTCCAAGTCACAATTTTCATAACAACCGTAATACTGAAATCTATTATCAGCTAAGAAAACTCTGCTATCACCTGCTATTTTATTTTTGCATGGGACTAAGCCCTGTCCCGAATCTTGCATGAGGCTAAGCCCTGCCTCCATATTTGCATAAGGCTAAGCTCTGCCTTCCATTTGCATGGGACTAAGCCCTGTCCCGAATCTTGCATGAGGCTAAGCCCTGTCTCCATCTGCATAAGGCTAAGCTCTGCCTTCCATCTGCATAGGACTAAGCCCTGTCCCGAATCTTGCATGAGACCGAGCCATGCCTGCATATCTGCATGAGGCTAAGCCCTGCCTCCATATCTGCATAAGGCTAAGCTCTGCCTTCCATTTGCAGGGGATAAGCTCTATCCCGAATCTTGCATGAGGCTAAGCCCTGCCTCCATATCTACACGAGGCTAACCCCTGCCTCCATGTTTGCATAAGGCTAAGCTCTGCCTTCCATTTGCATAGGACTAAGTCCTGTCCCGAATTTTGCATGAGACTAAGCTCTGTCTCCATCTGCATGAGGCTAAGCCCTACCTCCATATCTGCATGAGGCTAAGCCCTGCCTCTATTTTGCATAAGACTAAGCTCTGCCTTCCACTTGCATAGGACTAAGCCCTGCCCCGAATCTTGCATGAGACTAAGCTTTGTCTCCAACTGTATGAGGCTAAGCCCTGCCTCCACATCTGCATGAGGCTAAGCCCTGCCTCCATTTTGCATAAGGCTTAGCTCTGCCTTCCATTTGCATGGGACTAAGCCCTGCCCCGAATCTTGCACGAGGCTAAACTCTGCCTCCTATTTGCATAAGCACAATCATACCTTTATTTACCGAGACTAAGCACTGTCTCTCCGGCACTATCTATTTGTTCCTCTTTCGGGCTAAGCTCTGCCCTCAACCTCACAAGACTAAGCCTTGTCTTGTTATTTTTAGAATCATACTATTGCATCTCATGGGATGAAATATCGCCAACTTGTCCAAAGGCGTCATTTTCTAAAGGCATCATCCTCATAGTCGGAAGACACCATGCCATGGCTTGAGGATCTCTCAAATTTGCATATCATTATTCAAAGGCGTCATGGTTTGGAGGCACCATTTTCATGGCCCGAGAACATCATTTCATGTCCTGCGAATCCCCCACCGAACAATTCATGGCCCAGGACATCATAGTCTAAGGACGTCATCCGCACCGTCCAAAGACAATCTTTCATGGTCCAGAGGGAATTTGCATCACGTTTAAATTTTTGCAGTAATCTATGTACTTGCATGCATCGTATTTTGAGTTTTGCATGTGATCCAGGAGGTAACCATTTTTCAAACAGGACCAGCCTTCGCTCCCGTTTCCGCTCAGGCCATTTTCTTATTTTTCCAATATAACCGATTCCTATCAATTACCCACCTTACTATGTGACATCCAGCTATCTGCCCCATGATACATCTGTTACATTCCAGATTCGCAACCATAACTCTATCCGACCTCACCCTTCACAAAAGAATCTTTTGATGAAACTAGCTACCATTCCTATGACAATTCAATTGGCTTCATTCACCAATGGGTCCAGAACTACACATGGCCGGATTCCTGTAAAGCCAGGGATATGTAGGCAGCTCAGAGACCAGGGTTCGGCCTCTATTTTTCAAAACATCCCGATCGGTCAAAATTGGCCATCATTTATTTACCCGAAAACTCTTTCATCCTTCCCGGGTAAAGAGGGGCAGCTGTTGATACCCAATTTTTCCCTATAATATTTTTTCAAATGCATATATGCCTTCAAAACTATACATTAGCATCAATTGATATTTTTCCATAATTTCTACATTTTTAGGGATTTTGGATTAATTTATCCCAGTATTTTATTTATATAAATAGGCACAAATTGCATCACAAAGGACTTTATAACAACTTCACGGCTTAATATTGCTATTTATATTTATATTAGGCTCACATTATTGCACAAATAGCCATATTTTACATTTTTTGTGTTACAATTGCAATAACTTTACAATTATAGCCCATGCATGCATTATTACATTATTTTACCAGAAATAGCTCGTTGTATTTTTAAAATATCGACTAATTATTTTAAATGCATGAAAATTATTTTTTATAATCTGTTAATTATTTTATAAAATATTTTTATCAATTGTTTGGGTATTTAATAAATGGCCCTTTTTATTATCGGACCTAGCCTAATTAAAACAGCCCAATTTCAATCCCAATTCAATTAAAATTAGCCCAAACTCTAAGGCTTATTTGCTTAAGTGAAAAAGGATATCTTTCAAATGGATCGAGATAGGGTGCCCAGTTGAGTTGTGGTGGCACGGATAGGTGCTCGAGGTGTTAAACAGTGATTTCGGACAACTCCAGCATGGTTCTTAACACGTTCGAGGACGAACGTATGTTTAAGTGGGAGAGAATGTAACGACCCGACCGGTCGTTTTGAGCTCTAGCGTGCCTTTCAACATTTTGAGGCCATGAGCAGCTTTATTTCAGATATTATGACTTGTACGCATGGTCGGAATTGAATTCCGGGGAATTCGAAGTTGATTTGGAAAGGGAATTCTCATTTCAGAAGCTTTAAGTTGAAACAACTGACTAAGATTGGATTTCAGAGTAAACGACCTCGGAATCGGGATCTGAAGGTTCCAGTAGGTTCGTATGATGATTTCGGACTTGGGTGTATGCCCGGATCGGATTTTGGATGACCCGGGAGCATTTTGGCGCCTATTGTGGAAGTTAGCATTTTGGAAGAAATTTCATAAGTTTAGGTCGAAGTGCATTTCAGTGTTATCGATGTCCGTTTGGAATTCCGAGTCTGGAAGTAGCTCCGTATGGTGATTCTAGAGTTGGTAGCGCGATCGGAAGTGAATTCGGAGGTCCATAGGTCATTTTGAAGTCATTTGGCTAAAGATAGAAATTTGAAGGTTTTTGAGAAGTTTGACCGAGAGTTTGACATTTTGATATCGGGGCCGGATTCTAATTCCGAAAGTTGGAGCAGGACCATAATGTCGAATATGACTTGTGTGCAAAATTTGAGGTCAATCGGACATGATTTGACGGGTTTCGGCATCGAATGTAGAAGTTTGAAATTTCAAAGTTCATAAAGTTTGGATTGGAGTACGATTCATGATTTCGACGTTATTTGATGTGATTTGAGGCCTCGAGCGAGTTCGTATCATATTTTGGGACATGTTGGTATAATTGGTTAAGGTCCCGAGGGCCTCGGGTGGATTTCGGAAGGTTAACGGAATGAATTTCGGACCAAAGAGTTGCTGAAATTTTCTGCAGAAAGCTGTTTTGACAGCAACTAGTGCAATCGCGGAGCTGAATTTGGAAGCTTATATCTCGAAATCTATAAGGAATCTGAAAATTTGCAAAACATAAAAGTTATTTCCCTTGCGTTCATGTTTCCAGAAAGTTAAACCATTCATGATTTGGACATTTTATCAGAAAGTTATGATCGATTGAAGATGCCTGGTGGAGCAGTTTCGGCAGAATTTTCTGATGCATGGAGCCGACTTTAGAAGCTCATATCTCGGAATATATAAAGAGTTATATGGTGTGCAACCTATCAAATCAAAGATCTTCAAGTCTAGTTTCTAAATCTTCAAACCGTTTGTCATTTGGATATTTGCACAAGGAGTTTTGGGCGTTTTAACAGAAGGTGTACAGCAGAGTAAAATTGTAATAGGATGTACAACCTGCACAGCGCAAGGTACAACCCGATGAAGCCTGGGCAGATTGTTTTAAACACGAGTTTTGGCCCATTTCTTTCATTTCTTTCATTTGGCTTGGACGATTTTGGAGAGTTCAAGGAGGGATTTTCACCAAGCAACACTAGGTAAGTGATTTCTTCCTATTTTTGAGTTAAATATGTGATCTTACATGGATTTAGACATGAAAAATTAGTATAAATTTGGGATTCTTGGGGAAGACCTAAAATTTGGAATTTTGGACTTTTACCTTGAATTTGATCATGAAAATTAGAGCAAATTGTATATTTGAGTTAGTAAGGCTATGGGTAATCTTAATCTTCGAAATTTTTTGGAATCCGGGCACGTGGGCCCGAGGATGTTTTTGTCAACTTTTCGATCGGGGTTAAGAATTGTTATAAATTGGATTAATATGAGTAGTTTATCGTATATTAATGGATTTGCATAATTATTGGCTAGTTTTGGAGCATTTAGCATCGATTCGAGTCTTCGGAAGGGCGTGGAATGCCGGTTATGGATCTTCGGAGCGAGGTGAGTCTCCTTTCTAACCTTGTAAGAGGAAATTGTCCCCATAGGTAAAATAATTGGTTATGTGCTCCTATCTGTGGGGGCTACGTACGCACGAGGTGACGAGAGTCTGTGCGTAGCTACTAATATGTGTAAGTCCGGGTAGTCTAGGACCCAAAAGCATGCTATCTTGGGATATCTGTAATCTTATTGACAGTTGAATTTCTTAAATCCTATCGAATTGGTAAATGAATTTCTAAGAGGATTAAACTTCATTTTCTTAAATTGTTAAAAGAGAATTGCCTTTTATTTGGATGAATGTTCCCCAATAATTTCTTAAGTTGCTGTTTGAGCATGTATTTTTATGTGTACTTGCGTCGCATGTATGATTCGCGAGCAGGGTGATTGTTTATTTAAATTTGACCGCATCGCATGTATGATTCGCGAGCGGGGTAATAGATGCATCTATGGTTCGCGCCGTTCGACCCTCGGCAGTGCACATTTTACATTTATGTTGGATCGGGCCGTACGACCCCGGCATGAGTTGCGCATGCTTTTACTGCCTGCCTTGAGATTTATTGAAATTGATATCTGCTCTCCCCGACTTGAGATAATTGTTAATTAATGGATTATGAATTCGGAGACTTTTAATAAAAAGGATTACCTGTTTCGTGACTCATTTGAATTTACCGTCGTTTTAAATAAATCTGTGATTCATCGCATTAATAATATTACGGAAAGGAGCTGCTTGAAATGAAGAAGGATACAACATAACTTTGAAGTGGAAGGATGTTGCCGCACATTTAATTGATGTCCACGAGGGGTGAATGGACTTGTGCAGCTAGAGAGTGAGCTCGGACTCAGGATGGGTTATTTCAGCTAAGGGAAAAAAACATAAGAGGTAATTTGAGCAAAGGAATTGCTAAGGGTGTGCTAGGGCTGGCCTTATTGGCTCATGTTCAGATTTGGGGAAGGATTCAGGATTTATGCCTTGTATAGATACGGGTTTCAAGGAAAATGATTCGACCGGGTGCCTCACCGAGAGGGTATTCATGTGCTAGAAGATTCATGGAGTTGATTATATTCGGGGCCAAGTCAGAGCGGGTGGCTTTCAACAACGGTCCTAGTGGATTCAAAGGGATAAAGTGTGGTGCCTAATGATTTCGAGCCTATAGGTACGGTTAAGAATCAAGCTTTTGTAGCAGCTTATGAGGAGAGGCCCAGAATGTTCTATGATGTTTTGTCTTGCAGTGTAGCATTTGGGAGGAAAATGAGAAAAGACTTCGGATACGTAGAGGGATTATCAGAATGGGCATACCAGTTGAGGATGCGAATGTGCGCACAAGGGAGGTATGAAATGGTTCGTGGTATTTGAGACAACATGGTCTTGTAATTCAAGGTCACTCGGGATGAGTGCGGATGGAGTGTGTTAGGTGTTGAATGGAGTTATTATTATTATTTCTAAGGAAATCAAGGATAAATCGGAAGAAGATAGATTGGTTAGCCATAGTTGAATTGGCATATTAGTGGTAGTGATCAGTTCCTTCAGCGCGATCAAGTTATGCAAGTGATTTGTGACGATACGTGTGAGGCTTGTCGGCGTTGATGTTATTCAGAAGTTTTCTACTGTTATGGCTTGTTGTGTGTAGGCGGATCCCAGAAGGGCTATGGTGGCTTAGACCACTACTTAGAGATTTGCGTATTGTACGGTTATGAGAATTTTCCTGTGTGTTGCTATGGTTCTCCTGAAGTGAGTTAAGTGAAAAGTTTTTATATGATGAAGTGTCAACCTATTAGTGGTTCTGGAGTTATGGTCAAAATCGTGTTCAATCGAATATTGGCATGTTGGGTGCAGTGAGTGGTATGGAAATTTGAAGTAAGGATCAAGGTTGCAGATCGGTGTTAACAAGGATGTCACGAGCTCGGATGAGCAGGAAAGGAGTTTCGATGTTTAAAGTAAGTTGGTATTGTCTTCAGCGTCACCTGAGATCGGTGTTTTGTGAACAAGGCTTTGCATCCTGGTTAAGGATTCTTGATCGCTTTTCAGCGTTAGTGCGGCCGGTGGTTTAGATGTATAGACTTGTTATCTATCACGAAAGGTTGTGGGAGCGTGCCCCACGGGAAGGTTGTATAAGTGTGGCATGTAGTCACTTGATTGATTGAAGAATTAAACCAAGTATGAAGATTGTGGTGATATCGTTAACTGAGAATTGATGCCTGGAGGGCGCTCGATTTATTGGGTTGTGGACCGTGGAGGATTACTCCAGTTATGATGGTTGTTCTTGTGTGTTATGAGAAAAAGGGGAGTTATTACGGACCTTTGAAAGGTTATTAGCCTAGTTCAGTGCGATCAGAATCAGCTTGAGGTCTGTGGATGGATCTAAGCGTGAATATGGGCTCTATATCAGGCCAGATGTGTTCATTTCAGCAATGTGCTCCTTGTGGAATAGTAGTCGGGGTACTATTTCGTCGTCAGCTATTTCATGTAATGATATATTGCGCCGTATGAGTTGTGAGACGACTTGGTGAATTTCTTATGTGTTGAGGTTCCGCGTAGAGATGATTTTATATGAGCAGGATGGCTCTCGAGATTCAGATTGTATATCGCACCTCAGTTGTGCTTGAGTTTTGTAGCCTATAGCGCTATATGTCTCCCCAGGGATGGTATTCTTATGCATATTCGGTATTTTGTTGTAATGAGCAATCTAGCTCGGTGTGTATCTCCTTATGTGAATTTTATGTATGGACCGGGTGGCACTCCGCCATGGGTATGTTATTTGGATCGGGTTGCGCGCCGCAACAGTGTGATGTTGAGTACAGTTCCCCGTATCTGTTTTTATGTGTTTTCTTTCCTCTTTTCCTGAGGAAAACTTATATTCGCTCTGTGCCCGCGTCGCATGTATGATTCGCGAGCGGGGTAATTGGATTTGCTATTCAGAGTTCGTTTTCCTTTTTGTATCGCGTTTGAATTGGTAGCCTATTAGCATATTGTGGCATCATATGAGACTTTTGATCATGTTCGGGGTGGCTTATTGCCTGAGCAGTTCGTACTGGGTGAGACGAGATCATTGGATTTAGGATCACTGCAATCTGATTATATGAAGTATATTAAAGAGCAAAGACCGTTATTTGGTTCAGAATGAGGCGATGGTTCTTGTCAGGAGTATAGGCCTGATGAATTGTTGATTCGGCAAACACGTCCATACTGTGCGACAACCAATCATGAGCAATCGTAGAAATCTGCGCATAGACTCAAAGCACTCGGGAATACTGCTACTGAGCTGAAATGACAAGATATCCTTCCGCAAGGCGGCGACAATAGCCCAATCAACTATACCGGGAGAAACATCCCGCGCCACATCTGTAGTACCATTACAATTCTTCAATTCCCGATTTATAACAAGTGGTTCGCGGCGCGTAAGATTGAGTAGGAAGGAAACAAGGGCATAAGCCTCAAGGAATCAAATTGCACGATGAGGAATCAAGAAGGAAAGTGCTCCTAACAGCCCTGTAGCCTCCTGAAGATAAGTGCGGACGTCTCCGTACCGATCCGCGAGACTCTACTAGTGCAATCGCGAAGCTGAATTTGGAAGCTTATATCTCGAAATCCATAAGGAATCTGAAATTTTGCAAAACATAAAAGTTGTTGCCCTTGCATTCAAGTTTCCAGAAAGTTAAACCATTCATGATTTGGATATTTTATCAGAAAGTTATGATCGATTGAAGATGGCTGGTGGAGCAGTTTCGGCGGAATTTTCTGATGCATGGAGCCGACTTTAGAAGCTCATATCTCGGAATATATAAAGAGTTATATGGTGTGCAACCTATCAAATGAAAGATCTTCGAGTTTAGTATCTAAATCTTCAAACCGTTTGTCATTTGGATATTTTCACAAGGAGTTATGGGCGTTTTAACAGAAGGTGTACAGCAGGGGAAAATTGTAATAGGATGTACAACCTGCACAGCGCAAGGTACAACTCGATGAAGCCCCAGCCCAATTAACTAGCCCATACCCGTTTCTTTAAAGTCCACCCGACCTAGATTAAATCTTGGCCGTTGATATCACAGATCAACGGTTCAGGATGATACTTCCTTTTTAATTATCCCTAACCCCCGAAACCCTAGTCATTTTGTTACAACGCGCCGCCCCTAAATTCCTCTTCTTCTCCGTTCTCTCTAAAGCCTTTCAGACCCTAGCCCTACCTTCATCGAAACCCCTTCGATTCATGGGTTTCTTTGTCGATTCCCAACCTTATCTGGCCTCCTATCTCTACTGGTGTTCCGTTTCTTGTATTGCTTGGGAATAATCTCAAGAAGCTTGAGCCAGATTTGATCCAAACCCCTCATGTTCTCGATTAATCCAACTGTATCCACCCCATGTCTGTGAGTATTATCGTTTTTGTGTTTTCATGGCTACGAATCTCCGATTTAAAACCAGACCTTTTCTCACCTCTGTTTATTTTTGTATAAACCTAGCTATTTTGGCTAAATCAGTTCAGATCTTTTTAGATCCGAAGTGTTTTGAGTTTTTTTAATACTTTCCCTTTAAGTTTCTTCCTTTTTTACGATTACTATCTACCGATTTCACTTTATCCTAAAGCTAGGGTTTTGATTCCTAATAAGGGTTTTTTGAAAAAAAGGTTTTGAAGCAATTTTGGTTTTCTTCTTTACTGTAAGACTCATTTCTGTGCTTGAGTGTCATCTCTGTGTTTCGATATGCTTAGGGTTCTCAAACACTCGACTATTTATCTCACTGTTCTTGACCATTTGCCTTAGCTCTGTCAACTGAAGTAGTTAATGTTATTTGCCTAATTAGGGTTGGGAATCGTATTCTTTTAAACTAGTATTTCTCTGAAAGATCTTTACCTGTTCTTTCCTTATATATATATATATATATATGATTCATAGTTAGTAATACTTTCTTTAGTTATGTTACTGGCCTGGTTTCTAAGCCTTGATCATTATGACCGAATTGCTAACCTTATCAAACTTTCAGTCTTGTCTGTTAATTGATTCTGTATGAGATTCTCCTTAATTCAAGTGATACTTCCGTGATCTTGTCCTAATTGATTTGTGTTTGACTCTAATTGATTGATTAAGTGATTTTCACACCTTATGCATATATGATTGATTTGTTTACATTATTTGAAGCCCAATCTAAATCGTTAAGGGTTTCTCCCCAATTTATGGGGGTCCTTTCCAGATTCTTCTGTGGGAATTGGTCGAGTTAAGTCCCTAATTGACTGATTGATTTATTTGATTATCCTGTTTTATGAAATCTAATTTATTCTTTACCTTATTTGTCCTACCTTACTAAGTGCCATATAAACTCTCATTCTGACTTCTTCAAACAACGAACAACAGTTTAGAAACACACATACACACAAACTTTCTCTCATCTCTCTTTCTGCTACTTGTGCTCATTGCTTGTCTAGCCGGCTTAAAGCCAAGTCTAGACTGTGGAATCCTACTCACTTTACTTTCTTCTTTTGCTTCTTTAACTGGTATGTTCCTATTTCAATGTCATTTTGAGTTTCAAATCTATGTGCTCTTTGTTGAATCCATGTCTCTTTCTGCACTAGTTTAATTGCTTAGGCACTTAATTATTCTTTCCCGTTTGCTGGTGTGATCAGTATGCTTAAGTTTCACCCTCTCTTGTTCAGTGTTTTAATTAGCATGTCTATTCTGCTTAAGTGTTCAATATGGTCTTAAACAACCTGTTTACTTTAGTATCTTCCCTATCCTGTAACCCCAACTAGTATGGCTACTTTGTGTGGTTGAATCTTTGTGGTACTTCCTGTGTTCCAGCATGATTGCCTCTGTATCTAGATTTATGTCTCACTGTGTTAGCCAACATGTTTATTGCAATTCTTAAGTCTTGTGTGTTCTTAAATAGCATGCTTATCACTAAGTATGATTGTAATTTAGACCTTAAATCAGTATTCCTGCCTGCTCTATTAACTAACTTGACTGCCTTCACCCTTCTTCTTATGTGCTCCTGTTTCAAGTGTCTTGTGTTCCCAACCCCTGCTCCCTTTTGTGTAACTGTTTGTACATCTAGAACTGATTGATAAAGTGAAGTTGAAACTGGGCAATGTGATATTTTTGTGACTATGCTGTTGTTTGCTGAACCTTCCTTTCCCTCAAAAGGTTTTCAACATGTTTTTCACTCCTAATATGTTTCTCCAAACTATTACTACTCCTAAAGTATCTTCACTCCTAAAGATTTCTTAAAAAAAAATCAACTATGTCAAGCACTCTCACTTCTACTCTTAGATTACTTAAGTTCTGCCCCTCTAGTATGTGTACTACCTAGGAATCCACGAGATTCCTCCGAACTCTAGCACACTGGGGCCAGCCTTTCCACACTGCACATAACTATTCTTCTATTTAAAAAGGATCTTGGTGTGAGCATTGCCCGGGGTCCCTGAGGCCCTTGGGAACTTTGACACACCAGGATACCTTTATTGGACATCATAAGACTATGGCACTGGGACTGTTTGAAGGCCTGGTATTTCCCGGTTCACTTTGGGCCTATTTCAGGCTCCCTATAGTATAGCTTTATTCATTATGTAATTCATTTATGGTCTGTAATAATAATCCTTGCAAACAGATATTGGGGAAATTAGTAAAGGGGAAGGGGATTCTTATATGATTTTTGTGAGGGAAATCGGTGGAAATCATGCTTTAGATTTATTATGTTTACTTGCATTAGAAATCATGCCTTAGGTTTATTATGTTTACTTGCTTTAGAAATCATGCTTAAGGATTGTTTGGCATACTAGAAAATATGTTATAGGCTCATCACTTCATATGTTACGAAATTCTGCTTCTGCATAATCATGATCACCTAGAAATTCTGTTATTAAATTACTGCTATAATCCTGCTTAACAAAAACATCCATTCGTTATGTGCATTAGAGATCCTGCTTTAGGACTGTTATTGCATTCGCTTTAAAACCATGTCTACATCGCATAAATCAGTAACTATCCTGTTTAAAAGCAATCCCAACACCTAGATATCATGTTCTAGGATTAAATGTATGTAAACCAGCTCTGTAATGTTCAACACCTAGACCAACATGCATATAGGATTTAATAAGTTCAAAACTGTTTGTTTTAAATTGATCCTGATTACATTTAGATATCATGTTTATAGGGTATCTCCGCCTAGGCAAGCCTGTAGGTAATTAAAATCTTATAAAAAACTGGAAACTATGCTGTGCTTATTTGTGAACTGCCCAGATTCAACAGATTCTAAAATCAGTAGGCAAACTCAATGCTGCATATTCTCTGCTTGTCATGCCCACCTAGATATCCTGTTCTAGGACCTCTCTGAAACATCTGAAATTTGTTGTTTGAGACGTGCACTTGCTTGCTCTATTTGTAGAGGTAAAATGTGAGTCTTTTAACTGTTCTATCTTTGGTCCAGTCCTACGTGTTTTGTTTGTCGCCTAGAATTTTCTCCTTTTAATTACTGTAGGAGAGTCTAGACCCACCTTAACTAGAAGTCCTAAATACCTCCGGGACTATATAAGTAAAGGGACGGGTAATGCACGCATATGATACATATTAAGGTTGTTAGAACGCTTTAGGCTATGACCAAGGGGAAGATAATTGGGTAGTAAAGGATATGATGACATGTGCGCTAATGCACGCGTAACCCCTCTATTTGAGGAAGGCTTACCGGGTATTGTACAGATGTGATCCTATAGGCCAACAAACCTAGGATCCCCTTTACCCCGTTTAAATAAACTTTATGTGTTTATGTGCTTTGTTTCTTTAATGACTAATTCACATAATTTGAATTCGGCCGGGACCCACCGTTGTGGACCGCGAGGGGTGCCTAACACCTTCCCTTCGAGGTTATTTCCAGCCCTTACCCAAGTCTCTGGTAATGCAAACCGGTTTCATGAGTTATATGCTCTAGGTGCCCTAACGCACCTTAATCCGTTAGGTGGTGATTCTTCAAAGTCAAATACCCAATTCCCAAAAGGAAAGGAGTTGTTCCCAATGAATGACGAAACCCGGACTCCGCGAGGAAAAGGGGGGCGCGACAGGCATGATATCGACTAAGAAATAATACGCAGACATAGAGCATAATTGACAAGTAGTAGGCAAGACTTTCAGACCTATAGACATATTTCCTACCCGATCATGCGAAAATTAAACTACCCCAGGCCCTTTTTAACTATTTTCCCATTATCAATATTACATATTATTATAGATTCGAAATGAATAATTACAAGCCCAATACAAATACACAAATAACCCAGTAATATATCCGGGCCTTCAACAACTTTGAACTTCATGCAAACCAACAAGCCCAAGCTCCAGGTTCATGTGGTCAAGCGGACAAATCACGCAGTACCCAAAGCAGGTCAAACAGATCAAGCCCAAATTCTCAACAAGACAAATTTTACTAACTAACACCCCCACAAGATAGAAATTGCAAGCGGAAGACTACGCACAAGTTATTCCCACAACTCAGAACTCATGTAAGAAACGCATACAACAACAACAACGACCTAGTGTAGTCCCACAAGTGGGGTCTGGGGAGGGTAGTGTGTATGCAGACCTTACTTCTACCCCGATAGGGTAGAGAGGCTATTTTCGAAAGACCCTCGGCTCAAGTAGACGAAAAGACAAAAAGAGACAATGTATTAGTACCATCATGGAAATAATAACAACAACACAAGAACCAGTGAATATATGAAAGACAGAAATAAGACCAGTAAATAAGGCCCGACTCTATGAAGATGGAAGAGTAGTGTAAACACAACACTGACCACTAGCAGTCTAAGATGAAATCCTATCAGTCTAGCCTCACACTGGTAGACTAAATATGCTCAACTACCTCCTAACCCACAACCTTAATGCTCGACCTCCACAGCTTCCTATCGAGTGCCATGTCCTCGAAGATCTGAAGTCTCGCCATATCCCGCCTGATCACATCTCCCCAATACTTCTTAGGCTGCCCTCTACCTCTCCTCGTACCTACCAATGCCAACCGCTCGCACCTCCTTACCGGGGCATCCAAGCTCATTCTCTGAACGTGCCGAACCATCTGAGTCTCGCTTCCCGCATCTTGTCATCAATAGGAGCCACGCCCACCTTCTTTCGAATATCTTCATTCCTAATCTTATCCATCCTAGTGTGCCCGCACATCCACTCAACATCCCATTTTCTGCTACTTTCATCTTCTGGGTAAGTGAATTCTTAACTGGCCAACAATCATCCCTATACAACATGGCCGGCCTAACCACCGCCCTATAAAACTTACCTTTGAGTAGCGGAGGCACTTTCTTGTCACACAGGACTCCAGATGCTACCCTCCATTTCATCCACCCCACCCCTATACAGTGTGTGACATCCTCGTCGATCTCCCCATCCCCATGGATAACTGACCCAAGGTACTTGAAACTGCCTCTCTTGGAAATGACCTGCGATCCAAGCCTCACGTCCATGCCCGCTTCCCTCGGCTCGGCACTGAACTTGCACTCAAGATACTCCGTCTTCGTCCTGCTCAACTTGAAACCCTTTGACTCAAGGTCCTGTCTCCAAACCTCCAGCCTCTCGTTAATGCCACCCCACGTCTCGTCAATCAGAACAATGTCATCAGTGAATAGCATACACCACGGTACCTCTCCTTGAACATGGTGTGTCAGTGCATCCATCACCAGAGCAAACAAGAATGGGCTGAGCGCAGATCCTTGGTGTAACCCCATAACAACTGAGAAATGCTCAGAGTCGCCTCCCACTGTCCTAAACCGAGTCTTAGCTCCATCATACATGTCCTTAATAGCCCTAATATAAGCAATCGACATACTTTAGCCTCTAGACATCTCAAAAGAACCTCTATAGGAACCTTGTCATATGCTTTCTCCAGATCAATAAACACCATGTGCAGATCCTTCTTCCTATTCTGTACTGTTCCACCAACCTCCTAATAAGGTGGATAGCTTCCGTAGTAAAACGGTCCGGCATGAACCTGAACTGGTTGTCTGATACCGACACCGTCCTCCCCACCCTCGCTTCTACTACCATCTCCCACACTTTCATGGTATGACTCAATAGTTTGATACCCCTATAGTTGTTGCAACTCTGGATGTCACCTTTGTTCTTATACAACGGAACCACCGTACTCCACCTCCACTCGTCCGGCATCCTCTTCGTCCTGAAAATAACATTAAATAACCCTGTCAGCCACTCCAAACCTGCTCTACCCACACACCTCCAAAATTCTACCAGGATCTCGTCGGGTTCGGTAGCTCTGCCCCTGCTCGGTCCCGGTAGCTCTGCCCCTGCTCATCTTACGCATAGCTCCCACGACCTCCCCAACCTTGATGCGCCTACAGTACCCGAAATTGCGGTGGCTTTTAGAATGTCCCAACTCACCTAGCACAATATCCTGATCCTCTTCTTCATTTAGAAGTTCATGAAAGTAAGTCTGCCATCTCTGCTTAATCTGGGCCTCCCCCATCAATACTCTACCATCCTCGTCTCTGATGCACCTCACTTGATCCAGATCCCGAGCCTTCCTCTCCCTCACCTTAGCCAGGCGGAATAACTTCTTCTCCCCACCTTTGGCCCCTAATCCTCGTACAAATGCCTAAAAGCCGCAGTCTTAGCCTCCGTGACCACCAGTTTCGCCTCCTTTCTAGCTACTTTATACCTCTCCCTATTTGCACTCCTCTCAACCTCGCATGTGCTCCCTACTAAGTTCAGGTACGTCGCCTTCTTCGCTTCCACTTTACCTTGGAACACTTCATTCTACCACCAGTCGCTTTTGTGCCCGCCAGCGAAACCCTTCGAGACTCCCAACACTTGTCTCGCTGGCTCTCGTATATAATCTGTCGTTGTCAACCACATAACGCTCGCATCCCCACTACTCCTCCAGGCTCCCACAGCCGATAGCCTCCCTTCTAACTCCTGAGCTTTATCCTTAGTCAAGGCTCCCCACTTGATCTTCGGTTGACCTCATGCACTCCTCTTCATCATAATACCGACGTCCATCAGCAAGAGCCTATGCTGCATCGCGAGGGTCTCACCCGAGATAAATTTGCAATCCTCACACAGCCCTCTGTCACGCCTCCTAAGGAGCAGATAATAAATCTGAGTCTTCGCCACCGTGCTCTGAAAAGTAACCAAATGCTCCTCCCTCTTTGGGAAACTAGAGTTAGCAATCACCAGCTCAAACGCCCTTGTGAAATCCAACAGCGAAGTTCCACCTGCGTTCCTATCCCCAAAACCGAAGCCACCATGCACCTCGCCATAGCCGCCTGCAGTCGACCTAATATGACCATTAAAATCCCCTCCTATAAATAACCTCTCAGCAGGTGGAATACTATGCACAATCTCATCCAACCCTCCCAGAAGCGCCTCTTGATCTCCTCATCCAAGCCCGCTTGCGGCGCATACGCACTAACGACATTTAGGGTGCACTCTCCAACCACCAACTTAATAGACATTAACCAATCATTCACCCGCCTAACCTCTACCACAGACTCTCTAAGTTCCCTATCTACCAGAATGCCTACACCATTCTTACCCTTCAGGATTACAGAGTACCACAGCTTATACTCGTCTGCATTCCTCGCCCCCGATCCTACCCACCGAGTCTCTTGGACACACGCTATATTGACCTTCCTCTTCTGTAGGATCTTCGCCAGCTCAATAGACTTACCCGTCAATGTAACTATGTTCCATGACCCAATTCTCAACCTACAGGCACCCTTGTGCCCCTTACCTCCCTTGCCTCCCGTCCCACCCCCTGACCCCTGCCTCACCCCTCGGCCCACCCCCTAGACTCCCCGATGACATTACCTTACTCTACCATCCCAGACTACAACCACTATACCTACAACAGACTAAGGAGAATCACTCACACTCACTAGGCAAACGGACCAGACTAGGAGTAAACAAATTGAAGCTAATAGAAATCTTAACACTAATGCGAACTAAAAAGGCAGCAATTTAACTAACGCAAGGGAAGGAGAATAGGAAAATGGGAGGTACCAACTCCCGAGAAAGAACCTGGAAGTCGTCTTGATGTACACGACACTGATGCGGCACTTGGCTCGTTCACGTCTAACTTTCCACCGCCCCTTACTCCTACTTACCCTAGCAGCACTCTGTGTTTGCGCGCCCGCTCCTCGCTTGTCTCCAATAGCCACCACGTATTACCTGAAAGACACAGCAAACCCAAGAACAAACAAAGGTGCTGCCTTCGCTACCACCGGTGGAGCCCCAACAAAAGCAAAGAAGAGAAAAACAAGAGGAAATGAGGGTGGAAAAATAGTGGGGGATATTTGGTCTAACACAATAGTACAAAGAAGAGGAAAAGGAGAAAGAATGAAAGGGGGAGAAAATCAGATTTTTCAGGTTCAATAAAGCCAAAATTTTCGGAGAAGATGATAGTTTTTCTTTCAAAAAACCAGAGAAATCAAGGGAGAAAAAAGGAAATTAAGATATAATAACAATTAATTTTTCAAAAAGAACTCGGAATTGAACAGATCTATAGAAAATAGAGGAGATCTGAAACCCTAAAATTGAAATTGATTTTCAAAATGGCTATAGCCGAAAAAGTATAGATGGATATAGAAGATCTCCTGGTTCAATAAGAATTTTTTTAAAGAAAATTGTTAGATTGAATGAAAAGGATGAGTTCAATTTCGATTCCCAATGATTCATGTAAGAAACACATATACATTCAAAATTTCAATCTTTGGGATTCACAGACCAACCAAGAAACAAGATTCCCCAAGTGGCATTTTGGAGATTTGAGCACATAGTCAAGACAAGAACAACTTTATCAATCACATGAAAAACTTACAGGCATATACCCTGAGTGAAATGCTTAAGGGGGTACATAGAATCACATATGTTCAGGAAAACATAGATCTGTTGGAATACCTCAAAGACATATCTTCTATAATGTTCAAGGCTTGTCCTAGAAACATAACCAAATAGAAACTCTTACAGGAAAGGTCCAGCATGAAAGTTTAAGACAAAACATCTTGTATACATGGTTTAGACTTAATCCTAAGAACATAGCAGTTCCTACAAGGGAGATTTATCATGAAATTCTAAGGTAAGTCTATCACGACCCCAATTTCCCTTCGTATGATGTCGCGATGGAACCTAGTATCTACGACTAGGTAAGCCTAACAGTTAATAATAACCTGACAGAAATAATTAATAAAATGCTAAAACAAAGCTGAATAGCTGATGTAAACTTCCAAAAACAGAATCAACAACAATACACTCCCTAAGACCGGTGGAACTAAGTCATAGGCTCTACAGAGTCATACTAGAGTGCCTAATACATCACTGTCTGAATGAAAAATACAACAGTAGTAAAAGTAAAGGAAGGTGATTCTGAGGCCTGCGGACACCTAACAGGCATACCTTGAAGTCTCCGAAAAGCAGCTAGCACACGATAACTAACGACTGGCACGAGCAGACGTACCTGGATCTGCACAAAAAGATGTGAAGAAGCGTAGTATGAGTACACCACAATGGTACCTAGTAAGTATCAAGCCTAACCTCAGTAGAGTAGTGACGGAGCCAGATCAAGACACCTACTAGGATATAAATAAAATAATATAAAAACATAACAAGGATAAATAATGGAAAGCGGAGAAATAATTGATACGAAACATTTAACATCATGAACTAATACCGAAATGCTAAGCACATAAATAACATAGGAAATTAGTTAAAGAAAACCACAATGATCATATACGGACAATAACTGGAAAAAAACAAGGAAGAACAGAACAACAAGAAGTGTTCCCACCAAACTCTTTGCAACATGAGATAAACAACAAGAACCACAACGAGGTACCGCCTCGTGTACAATAAGAATCACCACCGAGGTACCGCCTCGTGTATATATATCACAATCGAGGTACTGCCTCATATTCACAATTCACAATTCACAATCTCAATCACAATATTTCCTTATACCGCCGTGTGAGCCTTACATTTGAAATAGGTTAAAACAGTTTTTCCGAAATGGCTACATACACTTTAGCCCACCTTATGACGCCACGTGGCTTCACGTAGTTCCCCTACAAGCAACACACACATTAGTCCCACTTTATATCGCTACATGCACATTAACCCCAAGCCTTATACCGCCGCATGCGCGTCAATATCAGATTACATTAACAACTTGCACCAGAAGTGCCCATATATCACAACTTGCCAACAATCAACCATATCAATATTTTCACAACAATAGCCCGCGGCTCCACCACTACGTGTACAAGAACATCAACAATAACAGTGAATGTAAAATTCTCAATAAGAACGATATATCAACAATTATGAACTTCGCTTCAAAATGATACGGCTTCCACAACTTTAACACCAATAACTCAACAATGATAAAGATAACGTTTAACTACGAACTAAACACAAATAACTCACGATGGAAGGAATAACATGACTTCAAATGAGAATAATAGCAACGAAAGAGATAACTTGTAACAATGACTTCAAATAGTGATATTTAACAATGAAAGAGATAACACGTACAATGACATCAAGTAACGATAATCAACACTGAAAGAGATGACATGTATCAAATAAAGGGGTAACAAGTTCAACTAAAGCATGAGAGCAATTTATCAAGTAGGATGTAGAACTAATTTTAAACAAGTCAATTAAGACATGTAAGGATAGAGTAACACAAATAAGAATAGATTGATTATGAACATGATATGGCATCTCAATTGAAGCATGGAAATAGTCTAAGTCGGCTAAACTAGTCAAATACCACGTATAACCAGTGTACACACTCGTCACCTTACGTACATGGCTTCACATAGCACAAAAGACACAATCAATCCCAAATGCTAAGGGGTAGTTCCCCCACACAAAGTTAGGCAAGATTCTTACCTCAACTACCCTAATTCAACCCTCGTAAGTAGCTTTTTTCCTAAAATTCGCCTCCACACGACTCAAATCAAACCAAAATCGACTTAGTATCATCAACCAATGCAAGGGAAATCAATTATAATAGAAAAATTTATGATCATTACACTTTTTCCAAAAAGTCAACAAAAGTCAACCTGGGCCCTACCTGGTCAAAACCTAGGTCCAATGGTAGATTCCGACTACCCATGACCCCACGAGTTCATATATGTGATTAGTTTCAAAATCCGAGTCCAAATTGACTCTCAAAACTCAATTTCTTATTTTTCAAAAACTTAATAAAGTTTCACAAATTTTCACTTTGATTCACATGATTTTTTATGTTAAAATATAAAATATATTGATGGAATATGATTTGAAATAGATTAAAATCACTTACCCAAAGTTTTTAGGTGAAAATCCCCTCTCCAAATATCCTCATACCGAGTCTAGGGTTCAAAATGAGAGAATGAGAGATGAAATCTCAACTTCTAGCCCTTATGTTTAGCTGTAGTTATCGTAATTGCGATATGGGTTCACAATTGCAGCACTGATAGGCCTGGGAAGCTCTTCACAAATGCGAAGACGGGTTCTAGTTGCGAACCCTACTACCCTTGCAAAAGCGACGAAGACCAGCATAAATGCGAACCTAGCATAGCCCAAGACTTCTTCGTAAATGCGACCCAGGCATCCCAATTGCGATACCTGTGGGTAACCTGCTAAGGTCGCAAATGTGACCCTGGTGTTCGCAATTGCGACACCAAAGGCACCAGACACTAGATTTTTCAAATTTCAGTCCAAAACACTCTGGAAAATATATGAAACTCATCCGAGCCCTCGGGGCTTCAAACCAAACATCCACTGTTACACCCTATGTTTTCGTACGTGGAAGTACGCCATAAGTAAATTGATATAAGATCGGAAATGAGATGTTACGTCCCGCATTTTCATACGTTGAAGTTTCATCGTAAGTTAATCGACGTAAGTTCGGGAATGAGATTTATTTTGGGATTATTAGTATTACGCTATTTCGAAAAAGTGATAAGTTAATTCGTAAGGGTGAAAGGGTAAGTGAATCGAAGAAAATAAATTTCGTCAAAATTTGACATTTTTGGGATAAAATACGACCCGAGCTAAAATATCCTATATTTACAGACTAGTGCCATAGAAGGTACTACATGACTGTGATAGTATGATGTATAAACTATATTAAAAATAAATATAATTTTAAGTAATTTGAGACAATTTTTAATAATGCGGGTAATTGGTTAATTACCTGGTAACGGGACATTACCTAATTACCTAATAAGTGGATAAAGATTAATAATTTCCACCCCCCAAAATGTGGCAGCTAACCACATGATAAAGATGTAACGACCCGGCCGGTCGTTTTAAGAATTTATGCCCCGATTCCCTATTAACTACTTTCCCCGTGTTTGCCTATTAGCTGCTTTCCCCGTGTTTGTTTCTGCTATTATGAGTTGCCGGGAGGATTTATTTGGATTTCTGAAGAGTTTTGGGACACTTAGTCCCTAAATGAGAGTTTAAGCTTTAGAATTTGGACCGTAGTTGGAGCAGTGCGAAGACGGCCTCGGAATGGAATTCTGCTGGTTCCGTTAGCTCCGTTGGGTGATTTCAGATTTAGGAGCGTGTTCGGATTGTGTTTTGGAGGTCCGTAGCTTAATTAGGCTTGAAATGTCGAAAGTTGAATTTTTGAAGTTTCCGGTTCGGTGGTGAGATTTTGATATCGGGGTCGGAATGGAATTCCGAAAGTTAGAGTAGTTCCGTTGTGTAATTTGGGATGTGTGTGCAAAATTTCAGGTCATTCGGACGAGGTTTGATAGACTTTTTGATCAAAAGCGGAATTCGGAAGATTCTTGGAACCTTAGGCTTGAATTCGATGTTATTTGGTTGATTCGATGTTGTTTGAGGTGTTTTGAAGATTTGTATAAGTTTGGATAGTGGTATATGACTTGTTCGTGCTTTTGGTTGAGGTCCCGGGGGCCTCAGGGTGGTTTCGGATGGTTAACGGGAAGTTTGGAGTTGGGAATTTGCAGCTGAAGCTGCTGAGTTTGCTGTCATAACCGCACCTGCGGTTTGGGGAACGCAGGTGCGAGCCCGCAGAAGTGAAAGGGAAGCCGCAGATGCGGCCAAGAGGAAGAAAGGCTTGAATCGCAGAAGCGACTATTGGAGCACACCTGCGATAGCGCAGGTGCGGGCGTTTTGTCGCAGATGCAGAAATGGGCTTTTAACTGAAAACCGTAGATGCGTTGCTTTGGCCGCGGATGTGGTATCGCAGGTATGGTGTAGGGACAGCAGGTGCGAAAAGCCTGGGTCAGAAAGTATAAAAGACTTCCTTCGCGATTTTGGTCATTTTTCTCAATATTTCAATTCGGGGTGGAGCTTTTGGGAGCAATTTCAAGGGAGATTTTCAGAGGGATTCATTGAGGTAAGGTCCTTGGTTCCTAAGCTCGTTATTATGGTAATTTTTATCATTTTAAGCATGAAATTTGAAGGAAGATCAGTGGTAAATTGGGGGTTAGGGCTTGGTTAATTGGAGAGTTTTGAGTGGTGATTTGAGGGACCATTTGAGGTCCGATTTTGGCACTTTTGGTATGACTGAACTCGTGAGAGTGTGAGGATTCTGAATTTGTAAATTTTACCCGATTCCGAGACGTGGGCCCGGAGGTGTTTTGGTCATTTTTCCTAATTTCGCGTATTAGCTTAGAACTTATTAGTTGAATTAGTTACTTGAAGTTTTATTTACATTATGCAACTACTTTGAATAGATTTGGGCCATTTGGAGTCGGATACTCGTGGCAAGAGCGTAGTTTCGGGTTGATTTTGAGCCGGTTCGAGGTAAGTGGCTTGTCTAACCTTGTGTGGAGGAACTCCCCTTAGGATTTGGTACTGTGATATTTGAAATTCCTTGTACGTGAGGTGACGAGCGCGTACTTGTGCTGATTGTTAAAAATTCTATTTTTTTCATTCAAGTACCTTTACTTCGTATTTTACTTTACTGTTTTACACTACTTGAATTTTTGAGCTTACTGTTAGCTTAGGAAAGCATGCCTAAATGACTAAATTGCTTACTTGCTCAAACTGTCTTATCTGAACTCTGTGCAGCATGCTAGGTTAGGATTACCTGCCTATTTTGATATTAAATTGGTTGAGTTGATTATTCTTGTGTTGTTTCTGCGTGTTTACATTGGGACTACGGGCGGTTCCCGGTAGATCCCCCTTGTTTATTTTAATTGGGACTATGGATGTGGTATTCCGATAGATTCCCCCCCTGCATAGTGATATGGACTACGGGACAGCACCTGGGAGATCCACTAATTATTTACTTTTGGGACTACGGATGTGGTATCCCGGTAGATCCCCCTGCATAGTGATATGGACTACGGGACAGCACCCGGGAGATCCATTGATTATTTACTTTTGGGACTACTGATGTGGTATTCCGGTAGATCCCCCTGCACAGTGATATGGACTACGGGACGGCACCCGGGAGATCCACTGATTATTTACTTTTGGGGCTACAGGACGGGATCCTGGTAGACCCCCGATTGTTATCTCTCTATTGAGTTGTATACCTTCTGTGATTATTTGTCTTGGTTGTGGTTGTTGTTTCTCTCATTATCTGTATTTCTTTACTACTGCTCATCTTCCTTTTATATTATTGTATATGACCGGTAGGGCCCTGACTTTCCTCGTCACTACTTGCCGAGGTTAGGCTTGGCACTTACTGGGTACCGCTGTGGTGTACTCATGCCCTTTCCTGCACATGTTTCCGTGTGCAGATCTAGGTACATTGACTCAGCTATATCGTTAGCGAGGCGAGGCAATCTCTAGAGACTTTGAGGTATATTTGCCGCGTCCGTAGACCGAGGAGTCCCTATCTACTCTCTCTTTTAGTTATAGCCCTTTTGTTTTCTTCTTTTGTTTAGACACTCTTGAGTTAGAACACTTTGTAGATATTCCACAGCTTGTGATTTCATGGGATTCCTGGTTTTGGGAAATGTAATTTCAGTTTGATAGTTTGTATTGTATATGTCGAGCGGCATCTTAAATGTTTCAGTATGTTATTCCGCAGTTTTTGGCTAGTTTTATTCTGTTGTTTCTTTTTCCGCAATTTGTTAGACTTACCTAGTCGTAGAGACTAGGTGCCGTCACGATAGTTCACGAAGGGCAAACTGGGGTCGTGACAAAAGAAGTGACTAAGGGTCACATTAGCTTAGGTGGCTATCTAGGACACAAGACTTTACGTGTAAGAGACAAGTCTACCTAGTCTCTTAGTCATAAGACTTAATAAGTCTCTTAGTAATAGAAACCATATACTTTCCTTTCAAATTGAAAAGCACTTCAAAAAAAAAATCTAAACCCAAATCAATATATCACTTTAACATTCTGATAAGTTGCCAAAAACAAGAGTCAGGAATTGCAAAAACATAAGGCCTTTCGCTAGCCATTCTTATGATCTTCAACAAAAACGTGAATTATTGCAACTAAAGGAGTACGGTGCAACCTTTTCCAAGAACATCATACGGATTTTTTCCCCCTACTCCAGGTATGTTAAGGCTATCCCTTCTTTCTTTTGGCATGATCTATACGATACAAACGAAACGAGGAAATGCAAAACTTCCATAAATGACTCTATTCATAAAAATACTAGAGATGCTTATGTTCTTGATTCCCTATGTGTCATATTACTTTATCATCTGTTCATGGGTCTCAAAAATACGTAAGTTGGTAAAGTTTATTTCATGGTGTTAATCGGGGGCATAATGGTCTTATGACATACCGAGAGATTTTATTAACGTATTTCATATGCATTTCATGCATTTATACATGCACATTGACCCATGACCAGATGGTGTTATATACGCGTATATATATGTATATGGGATATGGGAAAGGTTATGGCACGTATATATATGTATATGGGATATGGGAAAGGTTATGGCGTTATATACGCACCACCCCCTGATCAGCTGGTATACGTTGATGATTTTGCCCATGGTGGCCGAGATGATATGATGGGATGCCCTCAGAGGCTTGATGATGTTATAAACACATGTACCTATGCACGACATGACATTCATACGTATATGCACGACACTAAAAGTATTTCATGATGCAAAGAGTTATTCAGACTTACAGGTTGAGTCATTTACTCTATATTTCTTCCATGTCTTTTACCTACTTATTTATGTGCTTTACATACTCGGTACATTGTTCGTACTGACGTCCCTTTTGCCTAGGGACGTTGCGTTTCATGCCCGCAAGTCTCGTTAGACAGGTCGAGAGTCCTCCAAGTAGGTGATCAGCTCAGTGGAAGATGTTGGTGAACTCATTTGCTCCGGAGTTGCTTGTTTGGTCAGTACGATTTAGATGTGTATTGTTTGGTATGGCGGGGCTCTTTCCCGACCTTTATGACAATTATGTATCCTTAGAGGCTTGTAGACAGATGTCATGTACGTAAAAGATTGTATGGCCTTGTCGGCCTATGTTCAATGTACAAGTGGTTATTTTGATCTTAGAGGCTCATATGTCTTATGTATAAGTTGGTATAACACGTTGTATTCCACCTATTTCACGGTAGCCTCTCCAGCTCAGTTATCTATGATAGTATAATACAAAAAAATACATTATGTTGGTACACGGTTGAGTAAGGTACCGGGTGCCCGTTGCGGCCCATCGGTTTGGGTCGTGACAAAAGTGGTATCAGAGCAGTTCTGTCCTTGGGAGTCTACAAGCCGTGTCTAGTAGAGTCTTGTTTATGGGTGTGTTGTGCACCACACTTTTAAGAAGGAGGCTACAGGGCATTTAGGACTGTCACTCTTTCTTCTTACTCTAGATCGTGTGGTAGAGCTCACTTATAAGAATTCAAATTCTGAAATTCTACTTTATTCGTAATAAGATGATACCTACATCCGGAAAGACGGTTGGAAAGAGGGATAGCTATGGAAGAGGTGAGTCAGAGGAATTCGATTTTTGTATGATGCCTACGATAAATAAATATGAGGTCTTTAGCAGATCATGGGTGTACTGAAAGGTGTAAGCTTCTTGATAAGAAGCCTTAAGGCAAGAATACCTATCCGCCTTTATTGTGAAAGACAATGAGAGATTCGGTAGATAAACACAAGTTTCAACAAGCAAAAGAAGCAAGATAAAGAAGGGTACGAGGCGCCCTGTTAATGAAGGTTAACAGTGTTTATAATTCAACCAGAGGAATATAAGCTTTTTGAGTTATATTCAACAGTAATATAGGTATGTACAATTGGTCACACCCATTTTAGTTATGCCCTATGGGGGCTAACAGGTATAGTTAAGAGAAGGACGGGATATCAAGATCCGGCTGGGTTAGGGTAACCCGAATTGGTGAATGGATTGGTTGCGTTAGCTGACTTTTCCGAAGGATATTGTAAATGTGCTAGTAGATCTCCTTGTGAGACACCCATATGCTGCACTCTAAAATAATACAGCTAGATATGGGTACTACAAAGATAGGTGTTTACCTTGAAAATGGTAATAACAATTAGATTTGATTTTATGGTTCTAAAAATATGTGATCTATTTTTATGCTAGTTGTTAGGCAATAGATGCTAAGTGAAGGATTAAAAATTAAGATGATAGCTTGCAGATAACGTAATAATCAAACCGAATGGCTGGAAATCGGGGCCTCGAGGTCGGGTCGAACAACCGGCTAAGGGCGGTTGATGAAGGATTAACAGTTATGCGAACTGCGATGGCGGCTCTTTATGATCAATAATGAGCAATAAATGATGAACAATTAATAGAACACAATGAATATAAGAAATAAATGTAAATAATGAGACCAAGAGAATATGTTTAAGTTAGAGAGCAGAGAATGTTCTTGTATTGAATGTAGTGTGTTGTATATTGTATCTTTACAAAATGACAAGGGTCCCCTTTATAGATGAGGGGAATCTTAACATGGTACAAAATGCGTTTATTAAAAGGACATGAGGTTGGCATAGTCATTTAATGCCACTATATGGGCCTGAGCTAGCCCAGTAGGCTAGGTCAGCTTTAATCATGTGCCTTGGGAATTTCCCGCTAATGCATCGTAGCCGATGGTTTGCACTGCCTCAAGGTCGATCATTATGAACCCTTGGGGGCGAACTCCGAGCTAGACTTCGAGCCTTCCGGGGGTGGTCTCTTTGAGGCGCCCAAGTGATCATAAAATCAAGCCCTCTGATTTTTATCGTGTACAGATAGTCCACGCATTTCTTAGAATAAAATCATAAGAAACGATTTTGACACCGATCCCCTCGAGCCTCTTGCGATGATGTCATGCTTATGACATCGGCTTTTGCGATAGCTGAGACGTCCCATCGATACGTCTTTCCTCGGAACATTTGATGTGGCGCGAGTTTACTTTCTCAAGGCGATAACATCGCCGCTAATCCGTCTCCCAACAGGCATTGATTGCGCCTGTCGATCCGTTTTCCAAAGACATTGATTGTGTTGTCGATACGTTTCCCAAAGGCATTGATTGCGCTGTTGGTTACGCTTACTCCTTTCTATAAATGGAAGCTTTCTTGAATCAAAACTTCATTCAGTCATTCTTCAATAGCCTTTGACTCCTTACTTCTCTTCACACTCATCCAATTTTATTTCCCATGTTTAAATCCTGTGGCCGCAAGGTCATACGACATTGTTCATATCAGTTATGTTACGACTCTTTCTCAGAGCTTTCCCCTACTGAGTGGAATCGTACTGATTTATTGTTGTTGTTGTTACTGCGGTCGTCGTTGGCTCGAGACGATGAGGAGGGAGGGGGGGGGGAGGTACCGGATTTCTTCCTACTTAGGAAGATATTCGAACTTTACACTGTTGCTTCGGAGGATGTTTGAACTTTACACAGCTGCTCACCTCCCTACTTCGGCTTGGTGTGGCGCTTCACCCCTTTTGCTTGTGGAGTGAAGCGGCGCTACCATCTACTAACCTACATGGCACAATGTTCTAAGAAGTGGACTCAAAGTAGCCGTGCCGGCAAGGCCAGTGCTCGCCCAATTCTCTATCAGGCTGTAATTTTCTCGGCCTGCTAAGAGTTTTTGCTCTTTGGCGAGCTACGGCCCCCTCTTCATCTTTTTCTGCTTCTTCATCATTTTCTGCTTCTTCGTCTTTTCCTGCTTCGGATGAGATTAAGACGTCGTTTGGAAGGTCGAGATAGGGTCCTCGAGGGAATGGTTCTCACAGAAATTGCTCCCGAAGATGTACCATCGAGAATAGTTTAGACTTTATTTTTTTGCCCTTCTGTTTCTGTTGTAAGGACCTTTCATGGGCTTTTGTAATCATCGTTTATTTATACGAAAATGTTTCTTCAATTTTTCTTTGGTTCACTGGATTTCACTTTATTTGCGTTTGTGAAGAATCTGAGCATGTGGCTTTACCCATTGGTCTGAATATCGGGTCAGGGTGTAAGTATTACCTCGATTCACAATCGGTTAATACGATATTCCCTGGAACCCTTTGCCGTTCCTTGGACTGAGCCTGGATTGAATTGATACAAACTCAAGTTGCCGGGACCTCTGTACTTGAATCGAGTGAGAGTGAGGCTTCGAGTTTTAAAACGAATTTTAGCCTTTTAGGCCCCGTTGATAGTTTTCGAGGGAGATTTTGCTTGACCATCTGAGAATAAAGATAGCCTTGAGACTTTCACAGACAATCCCCGAGTGAGAGTTTGCTCGAGCTCGGACAGCCTTGATCCGAAGGCGAAAATAGCCTTGGGGCTTCAATAGTAATTCTCGAATGAAAACTGGCTCGGGCTCGGGCAGCTCGAGGGCCAAAGAATCGGGCGAATGACCCACATTTGTAATAGCAAAAATCCTCGAGGGAGGGTACCACCTCGAGGTTAGGCTTACATGAGTAGCTCTTCTGAGCTTATCTTTCGTCTTGACAGAGATCCTCGAGATCGGGCACCGTCTCGAGGCTTATAATGATATTAATGGCCCCTTAGAGCCTATCTTCATTGAAGCAGAGATCCTCGAGATCGGGCACCATCTCGAGGCTTATAATGATATTAATGGCCGCTTAGAGCCTATCTTCATGGAAGCAGAGATCCTCGAGATCGGGCACTATCTCGAGGCTTGTAATGATATTAATAGCTGCTTAAAGCCTATCATCATGGAAGCAGAGATCCTCGAGATCGGGCCCCATCTCGAGGCTTGTAATGATATTAATAGCTGCTCCCCAAAACATCGTCTTACAGCGTTAACCATGTGACATGGTTATGAAACGACCGAGGTGATCCTGCCGGTACGTCTTCCCAAAGTAATAATGGCTTAGTCAGTATTTTTAATTTGGCCTTTGAGCCAGGCAGACAGTCGCCGCTTGCTCTATATATAGGGTTGTCTTCCCTCCTTTGAAGATTCCGCTATTCTGAGTAGTTATCCTCCTTCATAGAGTTCTTCTTCCCTGCGTCAGATCTTTCATCATTTTAGCTTTGAAGCCATCGCTCAAATTCCCGCTCCAATTCTCTAATTTTACCAAAGTTATGGCTGCTACGCTAGGATCCGTTTGGCAAGGAGAAGGAAGTTCCGCCTCTGGTTCCCGCCTGGTTGATGGTGCACCACCGGTGTCAGGCGAGCCAACCTCGGAACATTTTGTTTTGAGGAGGGGCTTTTTGTCGGAAAAACCTCCCAATGTTCAGGGCCATTGGGAATATGCCTCGAAGTTTATTTCTTTAATAGGAGAGGGGCACCTTGAGTCAGTGAGGAGAGATTGTGGATGGGGGGAAAAGGTGGTACTGCAGGTACCTTCCCCTGAAGAGAGCATCATGGATCACGTCGAGGGGTTTTTGAACGTATACACGTACCCCTTTACGCTGGGCCCTCCTGATAGGGTTGTGCTCGACTTCTGTCGAAAGTATCGGGCTACCTTGGCACAGGTTCATCCGTCAATTTGGAGGATAGTACTGATGATGAGATTCTTCACAAAGGAAGCAGGGCTTGAGTTCACCCTTAGTCATCTCATAAGGCTGTAACGATCTTTTCACCATCGAGGCCTGTTAACCCTACGGTGCAGATCCACAAGGCCCTTCATTGTCTATGATGAAGAAGATGGGGATCGGGGATGGATGAGTCGATTCATCCAAGTACGGACTATCGACGTTGTCCCCGCGGAGTTTCTGCCATTTCCCGAGGAATGAAATTTTACACGTAAGTGGTACACTTGTGCCTTCGTTGTTTTGCTTATGGCGGAGGCAGGCTCCGTAAATACGCCTTTCTTTCCTTTTCTGCAGCAATTCCATGGATGTCATACGAGGTCCCCAACCTAACGGATTAGGCTCAGAAGTTGGCGACCCACTCGACTTATGATGATCGTAAGTGGCGAGACTTGTCCAAGGGTAGATGGGAGGCAAAACACCACCGTATGTGCTATGTGTTTTGCTCCCTTTTTGAAAGGCACTTTCTTTTTATGCGTACTAACTCCGTCATCATAGGCATTGGGGAGTTCTTTGATGTAAGATCGTGCCCTCTCGGAGAGGGAGAAGGATCGTCAGCTTCTAGGTCGAGGAATAGTAATAATAAGCGAAAAGGGCCTTCGCGGGGTGACGATGCTTATAGCAGGATGAGTACAACCCGAAGGCTCAGAGGATGCAACAATCGAGCCTGCAGCGCCCGAGATCTCTGACTTTGGAAAAACGGTCCTTCCTCCGCTGCCATCCTCTTTTCCCGTCGAAGGTACCTCGAGGAACGAGGGTTCTCTGCTGCCGACTTCTTCTCCCGTCAAAGGTACTTCGAGGGATGCTCCAGGCCAGGGGCCGCATATATCGAGCGACCGTATCCCAACCGGGAGCGATTTTACTAGGGTTGATGGAGACAAACTAGTAGATGTGCGCTCGACTTTTGAGGAAGCTCAACGGCTCTAGTCTGTGGTGAGTTTTGGCCGATCACATCGGTTCTTTAGCTTTTGCAATTTTTTCTCTCTTATCGAGTTTCTCCTTCATAGGCTTTTAAGAAGCTCAAGTCTGAGCTACTTTGTCGTGAGGCTAGGCTGCGAAAAATCGTGGATGGGGAGAAATCCCTCAGGCTTCTTTGTGATGAGAAAGAAGATGAGTTGGCACACTTGCGGTATGAGGCGAGTCGAAGTCTGGACTACGAAAGCTACCTCGAGGAGCAGGTAATTTTTGTTCCAAGGGAGTACGTGTTTCTTCTTCTATCTTCTGAGGCTAATGTTTCGTTTTCTTTAGTTACAGAAAAAGACGGAGGACCTGGAACGCCTTTGGAGTGAAGTTGGTCAAGCCAAATATGAGTGCGATGAGCTAAAGGCTCGGGTGGACGCCCATCTTGCGGCTAAGAAGGATGTCTTGGCCAAAGCTTCCACCCTCGAAGTGCAACTTTGCAATGCTCGTGAGAACAGCTCGGTCCGAATGGACATGATTACAAAGCTCGAGTCTGAGCTTCTGAAGATGAAGGCCAAAGTTGTGGATGCTCGGGCTGAAGCCGAAACGATCTGAACTAAGGCTGATAAGAAAGTGGCCACCTATTTGAAGGACACTGCCGATGCTCGAGCTGAGCTGAGAGGGGCTCTTGACCGTGAGAGCAGAAGCAAGGAGTATGCTCGGTGCAAATCTCGAAGGGAAACCCTCGAGGAGATCCACGCTAGGGGCTTTGACCTCTCGGAAGAGATAAAGTAGGCAAAGGCGGACGAATATGACTCAAAGTTCCTTCTGTCCGATGTCGAAGATAGCGAGAGTAAGGCCGACGCCATATTCCCTGAGGGGGACGTAGGCTTAGGCTTTTTTCTTTTCAATCTTGTGTATGGTGTTCCTGGAAGACTTTGTAAGTGGAGCCTTATGTAATTATAGAAGGAAGACTTTTGATCCCATTCTTCTTCGCATGTGCACGTCTTTCTTTGCTTTGAATTTCGATGTTTTTGTCAATGATTGGCCGGATAAATTGGGTCTTGGGGCAAAGAAACCTTAGGCTTTCAATATGGCCCGGAGATTCGTTGGGCCGGCCCGCAGGCTCTTACGCGTTTGCCTTCAGGCATTCTCGACTATGCTTGGGTTCGATCTTTAAGTCAGGTTTTGACTTTAGTTTATTGATCTTCAAGTTTTTGAATTTTAAGCTGGCCCTTAGGCTCTTACACGTTGGGTCGGCACGACCTTTTATATAGGCTGGAGACAGTGGCTCTTACGCATTGGGTTGGTACGACCTTTTAGTATAAGCCGGCGTTTAAGCTCTTATGCTTTTGCTCTCTAGGCATATTCAGTTAGCTGTTTCGGGTTCAGTCTCCGAGTCGGTTTTCGACTCGAGCTCATTGACCCTTAAGTTTTTGAATTTAAGGCTGGCCCTTAGGCTCTTATGCGTTAGGTCGGTATGACCTTTTATATGGGCTGGCGGCAACGGCTCTTACGCGTTAGGTCAGTACGACCTTTTATATGGGCTGGCGGCAGTGGCTCTTACGCATTAGGTCGCTATGACCTTCTATATAGGCTTTATATTTCCCTCGTTAAGGACTTTTTGGAATTGTGTTTTCCTGACTCTTCGATGGTTCGATAAAAACCTCGATTATGAGTCGTTATGTGGCGATGAACGAGCACCTCAGGAGGTTTTGCTCGGTGGCTAAATGTTTCGAAGCCTATAGTTTAGAGCTGACATGGTCGAAGCTCTTTTACCTATATCGAGGGTAGCCTTTTTTAACCGGTTCTTTTCGAAGTACTTTCGAAGTAATTGAAGGCCTGTGATTTTATAGCGACGGTCGAGCGTCCCCGAGTTGCGTTAGTTTGGCTGGCACAGCCTTGTGACCATAGTCATTGTGTTTGGCCGGAGCCTTTCAGTCCCCAAGTGAAGTAGTTTTCGGCGTCTATAACGAGAGTATGCCTTTTTAGGGGTCTTATAAGTTCGATATATAGCCTTAACTTTAAGATCGGGATTATGCCTTTTGTAAGGTCTTATAAATTTTTACATGCCTTACTTTGAGGTCTTACAGTTTTGGTTACTTGGTACAAGTATAGTTCATGCCTTGCTTGAGGTCTTACAGATATTGTTGTTGCCTTATGTAGGTCTTACGAGACCGAGGTTGCCCACATGGGGTCTTATGGCCTCGGGTTTTTGATAAGTCGATGGGATGGCAATTGGCGACAGTCCCCGAGACATTGAAAGTTTTCTTGGCTTTAGAGCCATTTTTGTAGACTTGATGCTGCCTCATTGAGGGCTTACAAGTTCGAAGCTTCCGACCCGGAGGTCAGACGGTTTCGAGTTTTTGACGCCAGTCCCCTAGTGTTCGGCACGTTTTTTGCTCTGGAGCCATTTTTGTAAAAAAAAAAATACCGAGCTTCTTTAAAATGCGAAATGCTTTGATGGAGGGGAAAGTATTCTTTGATTACTTGGTACAAGTATACACGTTTTTACTGTCAAGGGATTGGTTATTCTATACGAACACGGTTTGTTCGACTACTTGGTCCGGTACATCATTTTCCTATCGAGACCCCATTTAGCACATCTTGGCTTCTTCGAAGAGGTGACCTCCCGGGGGGATGCCCCCAGTATTCAAGGTTGATTTGAAGAGAAACCTTGAATACTTGTTGAGTCCTCCTTAGGAAGCATATAGATGTTGCCTCGTTAAAAACCTTTCCGGTAAAACCCTTCTTGGGATAAAAACCCGGTCGAAGGAAAAGAGTGCAACGTATGCTTTTGAAACCTAAGGCCTTCAAGTTGGGAAGCGCTTCGGCTGTTTCGATCGGATACCTGCACACAGGTTAGTGTGAAATGTAACTAAAAAGGGGGATGATTATACCTTGGTGCCGATGGCGCCTTGAGCCTCGATGAGCTTCGAACATTTGCTTTCAGGACACAGCACGGTCCTTTGCTAGTTTAGTAGGGTGTAGCCGAGGATATAGCTTGTTATTGCGATTTTACTGTTTGCTTATTGTTTGGTTCCTTCGATGGTGGATGTATTGGCGTTGGTGCCACATCGTGCACCGCAAACATCTCTCTTATTGCATGTTGTTCCCTGTAGACGGTTTTTATCCCATCCTTTGTTGAAAATTTCATCATTTGATGGGGGGTGGATGGTACTGCTCTCATGCAGTGTATCCACGGCCTTCCGAGCAAGGCGTTGTACCTCATGTCTCCTTCGATGACATGGAATTTGGCATTTTGGGTAGTGTCGGCCACGTTGATCGAGAGAGTAATTTCCCCTTTCGTTGTTTCACTCACCATGTTGAACCCGTTTAGGAATCGAGAGGCGGTCACGATTTGGTCAAGCAGTCCGAGCTGCTCTACCACCCTTGACCTGATAATATTGGCCGAGCTACCTGGATCCACAAGTACACGTTTAATTTGAAATATATTCACAAGAAAAGAGATTATCAATGCGTCGTTATGGGGCTGAGATAGAGCCTCGATGTCTTCGTCGTTGAATGTGAGGGCATCCTTGGGTATGAAACCTCGAGTTTGCTTTTACCTAGTGATGAATATTTTTATTCTTTTGACAACGGGTTCCTGCGGGATGTCGACTCTCCCCCGACAATCATGTGGATGACATGCTGTGGCTCTTCTGTTCCGTTTTTCTTGTTCGCCTCTCTTTCCCAGAACTGATTTTTGGCTCAGTCGCTGAGGAATTCTCGGAGGTGAACTTTGCTAAGTAGTCGGGCTACTTCTTCCCGGAGTTGTCGACAATCCTCGGTCCTGTGACCGTGTGTGTTGTGAAATTCACACACTAAGTTATGGTTCCTTTGTGAAGGATCTGATTGTACAGGCCTTGGCCACCCGGTGTCTTTGATTTTACTGATGGCGAATACGATGTCTGAAATGTCGATGTTGAAGTTGTATTCCGACAGGAGGGGTGCCTCCGTCGGCCCTGTGTGCCTATCAAATCCAGCTCTGTTAACAAGTCCCCGAGGGTTCTGACCTCGATCCAGCCTTCGATTGTTGCGGGGTATGTTGCGCCTCGGGGCGTTTCTTCTATCTTCAGTGTATGGTTGGTATCTTTCTTTGTTTGGCTTTGGCTCCTTTGTCGGAAGCCTGCTAGGATATACTGAGCCCGAGGGGGCTCCTAGTTAGTTGTCTTCGACCCTGATCTTTGATTGGTACCGGTTGTAGACGTCCAACCATGTCACGGTGGGATATTCGACTAAGTTCCACTTCAACTACTTCGAAGCTACCGAGCTTCGCTCGTTCAAACCTTAAGTGAAGGCTTGCACTGCCTAGTCGTCGGAGACTGCGGTAGTTCTATTCGTTCCATTTGAAAGCGAGATACGAACTCTCGCAGCATCTCGTTCTCCGTTTGCTTGATTTTGAAAATGTCAGATTTCCTTGTAGCTACCTTGATGGCACCGGCATGTGCCTTTATGAAGGAATCTGCTAGCATGGCAAATGAGTCTATCGAGTTCGGGGCTAGGTTGTGATACCACATCATTGCCCCTTTTGAAAGCATCTCTCCGAACTTTTTTAGTAGGATGGATTCGATCTCGTCGTCCTTTAGGTCGTTGCCCTTCACTGCACAAGTGTAAGCAGTGACGTGCTCATTGGGGTCTGAGGTTCCGTTGTACTTCGGAAGGTCGAGCATTCTGAACTTCTTTGGAATGGGTTTTGGGGCCGCTTCCTGTGGGAATGGCTTTTGTACAAACTTCTTCGAATCTACACCCTTCAGGATCGGGGGTGCGCCCGGTATTTGATCGACCCTAGAATTGTAGGTCTCCACCTTCTTGTCGTTGGCTTCTATCTTCTTCTCGCCCGACTCGATTCTCTTTGTGAGGTCCTCGAGCATCTTTATAATGGCGGGGTCAGCTACCGACCCGTTGTTGCTTGATCTTTCTGGTACCTGCTCGGCTTGTGGAGCCGTTCCCGGTGCTACCGTGCTGGGAATTTTCTGGTGACTCCGCAGCTAAGCAATTGCCAGCTGTTGTGCCTGTAACATTTCAAAAATGACGTGAAGGCTAACCTCTTGTTCTTCCCTAGCTGGGGTTTTCTGAGGTTCTTGTTGGTCTCCTTGGCGTACGCTCCTGTTAGTATGGGAGCTTATTTCGACGTGTTGAGCGTTGAGCGAGACCACGTCCACGGGAATTATTTCTGGTGCATCCTTAGGGTTTCGTGGTAGTACACCAACACCTGGAACAGCCACACCATTTTCTCCATGGTCCTCAAGATTGTTGTTTTCATGTGCGTTTACTGAGTTAGACATTTTGACCTGAAATCAAAGATCTTGAACAAGAAAAGTGTGAAAGGTAACTTGCGTTATGCAGTAAACCAGCAAGAAAATAATCACTATTATTTTTAGCCCCACGGTGGGCGCCAAACTGTTTACCTTGAAAATGGTAATAAAAATTAGATTAGATTTTGTGGTTCTAAAAATATGTGATCTATTTTTATGCTAGTTGTTAGACAATAGATGCTAAGTGAAGGATTAGAAATTAAGATGATAGCTTGCAGATAACGTGATAATCAAACCGAATGGCTGGAAATCGGGGCCTCGAGCTGGCGAAACGGGGCCTTGAGGTCGGGTCGGACGACCGGCTAAGGGCGGTCATGAAGGATTAACAGTTATGAGAACTGCGATGGAGGCTCTTTATGATCAATAATGAATAATAAATTATGAACAATTAATAGAACACAATGAATATAAGCAATAAATGTAAATAATGAGACCAAGAGAATATGTTTAAGTTAGAGAGCAGAGAATGTTTTTGTATTGAATGTAGTGTGTTGTATATTGTATCTTTACAAAATGACAAGGGTCCCCTTTATAGATGAGAGGAATCTTAACATGGTACAAAATGCATTTATTAAAAGGACATGAGGTTGGCATAGCCATTTATTGCCACTGTATGGGCCTGAGCTAGCCCAGTAGGCTAGGTCAGCTTTAATCATGTGCCTCGGGAACTTCCCGCTAATGCGACGTAGCCGCTGGTTTGCACTGTCTCGAGGTCAATCATTATGAACCCTTGGGGGTGAACTCCTAGCTAGACTTCGAGCCTTCCGGGGGCGGTCTCTTACTTCGTTATTTTTGCAGGAAATATACATGTGTTCTTGTCAAGTTTGATTCTATAGACATATAGTCTTAGGTTGGCTTGAATAGGCAAGTGGATCGTCAAAAGAAATTTGCTAGCATAATAAACGTGCTAATCAATAGATTAGATAAGTCAAGTGATTACATCAACCCATAAAACGCAATAGGAGAGACGTTAATCACATAACCCTAGAATATCCCTATCTCATTGAATTTTTTCTAAGTGATTGTTTGCTCTACTTGCGATCTTATTTTCTTGATTGCTTATTAGTTCATAGTAATTTATTCACAAAAATCGCAATCATCTTCTTCACACTCATTTGAGCATTAAAGTTATAAATAGCTTAGATTGGAAAATAGTTGATCATAAATCCTCGTGGGAACGATACTTTCTTATCACTTTATTACTTGTCGACCGCGTATAATTAGTGTGCGATTCGAGACTTAAGTGGGCTTCGTAGAAACGAGTTATTTTCCGCAAAAGCGGAGCCGCAGGTGCAGCTGCTGAGAATCATTGAGCAGAATGTTACAATCGAGGGTTTGAGTCATTTCTTCATTTTTGGACTTGTGGAGCTCGGCTGGGGGTGATGTTTGAGAGGGATTTCACCATAATTCAAGAGTGAAGCAACTTTTAAACACTTCCATTTGTTAATATTGAATACCCATTGATTTTAAACCTAGATTTTGTGTCTTTGTGGTGAAATTTGGGGGATTTTGGACTAGGTGTTGGAGAGTAAGATTTGGGGTTTCGTCGATTTGTGGTTGCAATTGAATGATTTTGATAAGGTTGGACTCGTTATTGAATGGGTGTTTGGATTTTGTGAATTTTGTCGGGTTCCGAGGTGTGAGCCTAGGGTTGACTTTTTGAATTTGGTTTAAGACTTTAGCTTTAGGGTTTGGAATCGATTCCTATAGCTTGTATTGATTATAATAAGTTGTTTGTGACTAGATTCGAGTCATTAGGAGGCCGATTTGCAAGGCAAGGGTTTGTTGGAGCATTGAGTTGCGCACTTTGAGGTAAGTAACACTTCTAAACTTGGATTTGAGGGTATTTAACCCTAAGGATTACGTTATATGAAAGTTATTGGGGTGACGTACAAGCTTGGTGACGGACGTGTGTGCGTGCACCGGTTTGTTTATGGTTGGGGAGGCCTTTAGGTTAATACCGAGCTTGTTTTACTATTATATCATGTTGCCCCAATGTTCCCTCTACTTGTTAGATTACTTAAATTGTGAATCAGTTAGACATCATGTCTATGCTAGGTGCTAAGTATTTGAGACTTGATGGGGCTATTCTTGTTGTTTCTGAGTTATATACCTTATTTTCGCACATGTTCTCAGTCATGATACTATATCCGTGTATGATATCTTTATTCACTACTTCTTATCTGACTCCTCACATGTTGCTAATATCGCTTAAGGGTAAATCTGTTTAATTGAATATTTGAGATGTGTTCATCTGAGACTTGAGCGGTAAATGGCTGAGTTTGGGCCTTAGAGCCGGTTTGGTACTAATTTTGAGGTGACGCGTACGCCAGTCCCATATTAGGCTGAGTGTTATTGTTTTGAGGTGACGTGAGCACAAGGCCTCATAATTGGGTTAAGTGATTATAATAGCGCTTGGGCTGAATCAGCCACTCTAGAGTCTGACATGTTAGCAGAGGGCGCAGGCACAGTGTTTCGTATATGTGCTTGATGATGCGCAGCTAAGTTAGGCACCCGTACAGTGCTAAGTGCAAATGATTTTGACGGATCCACTCGATACTGTTTATTTACGTGTATACTTGACATGTAGGCATAGAGATGTACTTTCCTCATGCTAACTAGTAATTAACTTGTTTTATCCGTGTTGTGTTGTAAACTGTTATACTTGAAAGGTTACCTGGATTTCTGAAATGAGAACGAGTTGTACTTGATATCATTGATCTATTATTTCTACGGTTTATTTTGTATTCTCTGAACTGTTATCGGCTATTCGTACTGGCATTTGGCTGTTGTTCTGAGCTTGTCGCTGCTTTCAACCCAAGGTTAGTATTATTGCTTATTGAGTAAATTGGGTCAGTTGTACTCGTACTACACTCTACACTTCGTGTGCAGATCCAGGTACATCCGGGCGAGGTGATTCAAGGCTTGAGTTGTGCCAGCTATTTGGGAGACTACGAGGTAGCTGCCATATCGTCCACAATCCTTGAAGTTCTCTTCCCGTTATCTTTATCTTTATTGTTTCTCATGTTCAGACAGTTATATTAGAAGATTTATTCCGTACCTTGTTACTCAGTAGTGCTCGTGTACTTGTTGACACCAGATTTTTGGGCTTGGTTGTAGTAGCATTTTGACTTTATTCTCAGATATTTTATGGTACTCTTCTGTTGTTGAGTTACTAGACCATGTTATCACGTTTCCATTGTTAATCATGTGACTATTGGCTTACCTAGTGAGTTGGGTTAGGTGCCATCACGACTTGTAGACGTTTGGTCGTGATATTGTTCTAATTTTACTATATGTAAGACGTATACACAAGATGACGAGTGTGTACACGGGCTATATGTGGTATTTTGATCGGTTTAGACTTTTAGACTTCTTCCTTGCCTTTACTTGAATTTGTTATAACATATTACATATTTTATTGTTAAATTTACTTTCACACGTTCTAATTGATGTTGTTAGCATTTGTTATACCCTTTAGTATTATAATTTCTCTCATATGATTTAGTTGAAGTTACTACCTCTCTTATTGTCTTGTTAATCCTTATATGTTAAATTACTCTTACTTGAAGTTGTTATTTTGTGGAATATCTTCTTGTTGAGTTATTGATGTTGAAGTTGTGGAAGCCATTATCACATTGAGGTTGAATTTATTAATTGTTGAGTATTCCGCATTCATTTTGATGTTATTGAGATTCTTGTACACATTGTGATTGAGCCATGAGCTCTACGTTGTGGTAACATTAGTATTATTGATTTTGGCAAGTGTTTTGAGATATGGGCACATGTGGTGCGAGTGGATTATTGTGTGTTGATATTGATATGCATGCGGTGGTATAAGGATAGGAGTTGATATGCATGCAGTGAGATAAGGTGGGAATTTATACACGTGTTACTAGTAAGGGAACTACTTAAAGCCACGTGGTGAGATAAGGGGGGCTAAAACGCGTGTAGCTATTTTGGAAAAATATTTTCAAAAATAAATGCGAGGCTCACGCGGTGATATAAGGAAATATTGTGATTGAAATTGTAAAATATTAATATGAGGCGTAGTACCCCGGTAGTGATTCTTGTAGTACATCCCATGTTAAAAGGGGCTTGTTGGTCGAGTAATTCTTGTTGATTTCTTCATTGCTTTACTTGTATTCATCCGTATTTGAGTACTTGTTGTTCTCATTATGTATTCATCTTTGGTTGCCTTACCGCCTAAATTTCTATTGTTAGCTTACATCGTAGAACTGCTTATCTGTCATTTACTTTCTTGTTCCAAAATAGTACTGTATTTCGAGACTATGAGTGTACTCTTGTAGATCTTATATCTCAGTTCTACCAGATTTTGCGAGTTATTTGTCAGTTATACCTTTGGGGTTTATTATTATAGTTTCACAGTTTAATTTGATGTTTAAGTTATTGTTTCTGTTATCTTTTAATAGATGTTAGGCTTACCTAGTCTTAAAGACTAGGTGCCATCATGATATCCCAAGGTGGGAAATTGAGGTCGTGACATATTAAATGAAAAGTTATTTGGAAATGTATACAGTTTTCAAGAATGTCAATAGATGTGTCGGCTAAAATATATAGCATCCAATTCCATTTATTTGCTATATCTATTTGTTCTTATCTATCTGTGTTGTTTCAGTTGGAAGAATCGGTTGGTAAACGATATAATTAATATAATAAATCACAAATTTATTATAAACATTGTATGAATCGAGTAAGAAATAATCAATAATTTCCATTATGACCAGTTCTCTCTTCTTCCTTACATTCTCTTTTTGATAATTAAATTTTTTTATTAATCATCAGTAGCAACATTACAAAGCATAGCATAGCTACTCCTAGCTAGCTACATCAAAAAAAAAAAAAAACAAGATACACAAAGACTATGACTACTATCAACACTTTCTATCTAGAAGATGAGTTGCTCTACTAGACACTTTACATTTCCAGTTGCTCTAAAATTGCACATGCAGGCTATCTCTCTCGCCAGACTATTGTGGTCTTTGTGGATGCCTTCAAAGACCCTTTGAATTCTTTCCCTCCATAGAATATGAGTATATTCAACATTGATCATCTTGAGGAGCTTTGTTGGTGCAGTTTTCCCCTTGGAATATTGACAAACAATGTGGAGGTGTTCACTCCATGTATTGCACACTACATTTTTGAAGTTGTGTCCACTGAGTCAGTCTTCCCCATAGCTTTCTAGCATACTTACATTCAGCAAACATATGGTCTCTTGTCTCAGGATTGGATTGGCATAATACACACATATCATTCTCATTAAGACCCCATTTTCTCAGTTTGTCCACAGTCAGTAACCTTCCTTACATTCTACTGTTATGTTTGATCAGTGTGTAAGATAAATTTAAATACTCTTAGACAACAACAACAACATACCCAGTATTATTCCACACCGACGGGTCTTTAAATACTCTTAGACATTTCATTTAAATTTGCGTCGTTATTTATAATTTAACTTTGCACCCCAGATTATACAATAAAATAAAATTCAGATAATATTTTGACAGAATTAGAAGCAAAGCATAAGAAAATTTGCAGGATTAGAGGCAAAGGAAAATATTTGTGTACTAAAAGTTAAAGTACTTTGTATAATAATCTATTTAAACTTATAGTAAAATTTGATGATGTTATCACACAAGAAGAAAGAAAGTTCTCGGAGGAAGATCGATGATTATTTAAGAAGACTGGAGTGGAAGCAGCTGCTAGAACTAGAGATAGAACAACTAATAGATATTAGGGTGAAACAACTTCAAGGTGACGATGATCTATTAAAGGCACTTGAAGCAAATCTGCATGACAAAAAAGAAGACTTATCAATCGTAGAGAACAAACTGGATATATCACAAGACATTTTATTTGTTCGAGAGCATGAAATGATGAGTTGTGGCTCGCAAAATGTCAAAATAATTAGTCACAAGTTCTAAAAAGATTTTGATTTCATTCTATAACAACATGACTGGCCGTTTTGTGTTTTTAATCCCCATTTCCCCTTTTGATGCTTCACATATGTACATTTATGGTTTTATGATTGCGGGGATGGTTTGTTAGGTTCCGAAAAGGTTTTGGGTTGATTTGGACCCTTCGATTCTTGGTTTAGAAGCTTAAGTTAGAAATGTTGACTTATGTTTGACTTTTGTGAAAACAATCTCGGAGCGGTATTCTGATGACTCCGATAGGTTTCTATCGTGAATTTGGACTTGGGTGTATGCTCGAAAATGAATTCGGAGGTCCCTAGGTTGACTTGACTTGCCGAAAGATACAATTTGAGTTTTAGAAATTTCCTTAGGTTTGACCATAGGTTGACTTTCTGGATATCGGGTTCGGAGTTTGGTTTTGGGACTTGGAATAGGTCTATTTTTACTATTTGGAACTAGTCTGCAAAATTTGGTGCAACTCGAAGTTGGTTTGATAGGATTCGGACGCTTGGTTGCAATTCTAGCGATTCTTGAGTTTCCTTTTAAATTTGTTTATTGATGTCCAATTTGTGATTTCAGATGTTATTTTGGTGTTTTGATAGCGCGAGAGAGTTTGTATGATATTTTTAGACTTGTGTGGATGTTTGGTTTAGAGCCCTGAGGGCTCGGGTGGGTTTCAAATGTCTTTCGTATTGGATTGAGCTGGTTATAGGTTGTTGGTGTGTTGGTGCTGCAGTTGCCGCAATTACGAGCACCAGCATCGCAATTGCGAAGAGGACAGGGGAGGTCCAGATGACACAAATGCAACTCTCTCTCTTCGCATTTGCAAAGACCGTATAGGATTGGGTTGGGTCGCACTTGCAGCCATTGTGTCGCTTTTGCGAAGAAGGCTACCATCGCAATTGCGAAGCCTTTGTCGCAATTGCAACATCTGTGTGGGCTGTCAGGGTTCGCTTTTGAGATCCCTGTTCTGCATTTGTGAGGGTTCGCACAAGGTCGCATTTGGACATCTGCAGCTGAACAAAAGGGTTGGAAGACGGGATTTTAGTCTCATTTTCATATCTTTGAACCCTATAATCGGTAAGAGGCGATTTTGAAAAAGAATTTTGACATATACATGATTATACATGAGATTTTAAAATAAATTCATGAGAATCTAAGAGAAATTTTGGGGATTTTGTTTATGTTTTGCAAAATAGAAATTTGGGATTTGAGAGTCGAATAGGACTCGAATTTGAAAATAAAACACATATATGGACTCATAGGGTTATGGGTAGTCAAGATCTACCCTTAGACTCGAGTTTTGACTGGGTGGGCCTAGAGTTGACTTTTGTTGACTTTTGGAAAATTGTGTAATTGGTTTCTCTTGCATTGATGACGATATTAAATTGTTTTTGTTAGATTTAAGTCGTGCCAAGGAAAATTTTAAGGGAAAAGCTATTTTTGAGTGTTGATTTGGATTAGTTGAGGTAAGTATCTTACCTAACATTGTGTGAGGGAAACTATCCCTTAGGATTTGTTTTGGTTGTGCTACTTGATTTATGTGGAAATGTGTACATGAGGTGACGAGTGTGTGCACGGGCTTATAAGTGGTATTTGATCAGTTTAGGCTCTTAGGTTACTTATAAGCATTTAATTGAAGTTATTATTATATTATCTATCTTACTCTGTGAAGTTTACCCTTACATGCTTTAATTGAAGTTGTCATTTCATGTTGTAGTTTCCATTGTCGAGGTTACTCTTACATGCATTTATTAGTAGTTGTTGTCACATGCTAATCTTTTCATTGTCGAGTTATTTTCATATATTTAGTTGTAGTTGTTATTTCATGATATCTCTTACATTGTTAAACTTATGTTATGCACTAGAATTCAAAGTTGTCATTTCATGTAAATATCTTCATTATTGAGTTATTGAAGTTGTAGTTGTTGAGAGCTATCAATAAATTTGTGGTTGAAATTGTTGGTTATTGGAATACCTTTTCTTGTTGAGTTGTTTCTCATTCACTTTGTTTTTATTGAAATTCTTGTACATATTGTGGTTGAGCCGTGGGCTATGTGTGTTTAATAACATTGGTACTGTTGATTTGGCAATGTTGTGGCATATGGGCACGTGAGCTACGATTTGATTGTTGTGTTGTCGTATTGATACACATACGGTGGTATAATGGTGGGTATTGAAATGCATACAGTGAGATAAGGTGAGATTTATATGCGTGTTGGTAGTAAGGGAATTAATAAAAGCCACACGGTGAGACAAGGAGGCTAAAATGCGTGTAGTTATTTCGGGAAAAATATTTTTAAAATAAATAAAGGCTCACGCGGTGATATAAGGAAGATTGTGATTGTGATTTGTGAAATGGGAATACTAGGTGTGGTACCTCGGTGTAATTTGTTGTACATTCTAAGTTGGAAAGGTTCGTTGATTTGAACGTTCATTGCATTGTTTTCCATAAATTCATTTCACTAGTATTTTGACTGTATTTGATCATTGTTGCTTTTATCATATGTTCCCTCTTTGTCGTCCCTTATTGCCTTATTTTATGTTGTTAGCCTGGTTTGATAAATTTCTTATTTGTCATTTATTTCATTTATTTCCCCGTTGTTATATTATATTAATATTTTGCACAGGCTTTCTATGTCTAGTAGGTGTCTTGAACTAACCTCGTCACTACTCTACCGTGGTTAGGCTTGATACTTATTGGGTACGGTTGTGGTGTACTTATATTACGCTTATATGCAATTTTGTGCAGATCCAGGTACTTCTGCTCATGTCTGACACCAGTGACATGACCCAGATATTCCGGAGACTTCAAGGTATACGTGATTGACGCTCGCAGGCCTCAGAGTCACCTTCTATTATTTCTTTTACTACTATTTATATGAGTTAGGCTTACCTAATCTTAGAGACTACGCGACATCACGACTACCTAAGGTGGGATTTTAGGGTCTTGATAAGTTGGTATCTGAGCTCTAGGTTCATAGGTGCTACTAGTCATAAGCAAGTTTAGTAGAGTCTTGCGGAGACGTCAGTATTTATCTTTGAGAGGCTACAGAAATGTTAGGAAATTCCACTTCTTTCATTCCTTATCATGCGGATTTGTTGATTTCAAAATTTGAGCCTTTGTCTCTCTATTCTCTCACAGATGGTGAGGACACGCACCACTGGATCAGCTGAGCAGACACGCATGCCCCCTGCTAGAGCCGCGAGAGGCAGGGGCCGTGGTAGAGGCCGAGGAGGGGCACGTGCCACAGCTTGGGCACCTGTCAGAGCAGCGACTTAGGGGCCACCAGTAGCTCCGATTGGGGACATGAACTCGAGGCGTCTGTTACTACCCCTGCACTCTAGGAGATATTAGCACACTTCCTGAGCATGTTCGGTACTTTAGCTTAGGGGAGATTGATCTGGGTTGCTCCAGCTACTTCTCAGGACGGGGGAGGAGTTCAGACCCCTGCGACCCGTACTCCGGAGTAGCGGGTCCATGTTGATCAGGTTTTGGGAGTTATGGTAGCACAACCTATTATTCCGATTTAGCGTAAGATCAGGCCAGAGGCATGCGAGCATGAGCAGAGGAGACTTGAGAGGTTCAAGAAGTATGACCCTCATACTTACAATGGCGTAGTTACTGAGGACGCGCATGGTTTTCTAGACAAGTGCCACCGTATTCTCCGCACCATGGGCATTGTAGAGGTGAGCAGGGTCGCCTTTTTACTACATTTCAGGTGTCAGGAGCAGCCTATAGGTGGTGGTAGGCTTACGAGGAGGGTAGGCCAGCTGATGTCGCACCAGTCACTTGGACTCAATTTTTAGATATGTTTTTGAGGGAGTTCGTCCCATAGACCCTCCAGGACGTGTGGCACATAGAGTTTGAGTAGCTGCATCGGGGGACTATGACTGTGTCAGAGTATGTCATCAGGTTCAGCGAGTTGTCCCATCATGCACCCGCTTTAGTTGCTACAGTTAGAGATCGAGTCAGTAGGTTTATCGAGGGACATAGTTATGGTATTAAATTCAGCATGACTCAGGAGTTGGAGATGGATACTCCATTTCAGCAGGTTATGGAGATCGCTCGCAGGTTGGAGCGTATACGAAGCCAGGAGAGGGAGGATAGGGAGGCCAAGAGGCCTCAAGATTTTGGAGGATTTAGTGGTGCCCGTGCTCCACTTGCAGCTCGTCATGGAAGAGGTTATATGAGTCGACCACTTCATTTAGCACTCCCAGCTGCTCGCAGTGTTCCAGCTATTCCGAGGTCTCAGATCGGCCATTAAGCACAGCCACTTTCCAGCGCATCTCCTGCACAGGGTGCCTTCAGCGGTCAGTCTAGCCGACCACGCCAAAGTCAGTTTCATCAGCCATGCCCACAAAGAGCTTGTTTCGTGTGTGGTGATACCAGGCATATGGTGAGGGGCTATCCCAGACTTAGGAGGGGTGCACCTCCAGAAACTACCCAGGCTCCATGGATTCCATAGAGTCCATAGGGTTCACAAGCCATGGTTGCTGCTCCAGTTGCCGCTCCACCTACACTTCCAGCTAGGGGTGGAGGTAAGGCGGGTAGAAGTCACCTAGAAGGGGAGACCTGTCATGACCCAAAATCCCAACCCGTCGTGACGCCTAACACTGGATAGACAAGCTGAAACATAACACAAAGAACCAGTACAACATAAATTATAGAAATAACATAATCTGAAACCTCAATATATTAAACTATTGCCAATACAAGGTAAATCCCGCAAAAACTAGTAAATATGGAGTCACGAGCTCTACTACGGAATATAAGTCTAAAAAAATAAATAATAATATATTTTACTGAAATAATAGTATATAAGAAAATACAAGTCAAACTGCAGCCAAGGATGCAACTAATCGGTCACATGCTCAATATCATAATCCGCCCGGCGTGGTCACAGGCATATCAACATAATCCGCTCGGCATGGTCACAGGCATAACAACACAATCTGTCCGGTGAGGTCACAGGCATAACAACATACTCCGCCTGGCATGGTCACAAGCATAACAGTACATCACAAGCATAACAGTACAATCCGCCTAGCATGGTCACACGAATCCAATCCAAATCATATCACATAGAAGCGAATATACATGAATACATGTATATGACTAATTGATAACAAATCTCATGCTCCTGGACTGATATAAGTGACATGCTAAAGTGTATGCATGTGCATAATGTGCTATCATAGCTCAAACCGGCTATTTCATCACAGAGATAACAATTCTCAAGTATATTCAGAGATTTAGCTTCTATGTAATCCTAAAACATGGCTCAAATAGTTCACAACAAGGTTACAAATATGAGAAACATTATAGCTTAAAGCTTAACAGTTAATTTTAGAGATATCGTAGCCTAAGTACTACCCGAGCATAGATAAATACCCCGGTGTTAGCACACGGACTCAAACACCACACATGTGCACACCTATAGCATATAGCTATCACGAATAATTCAGGCAACTAGTGCCTCAACCAAGTTTAGATAAGATACTTACCTCAAGCAAGCCGAATTACTCCTCTAACAAACCCTTCCACGCGTATCAACCTCCGGAAGGCTCGAATCTAGTCAACCCTGGGCTTGCACCTCAGAACCCGACAAATTTCACAAATTCCGAATATACATTCGATAACGAGTCTGATCATACCAATATCATCCAATTCCGACCTCAACTCGACCTTCAAATCCCCATTTTTCATTTTTGAAGAGTTTCTATTACATGCCTCATTTCTTTCTTTAATTCACTAATTAGATGGTAAAGAAAAAGATGGAATCATGAAATAATTACAAACCCGAGTCAAAAACACCTACCCTGATCCAAATCTTGAAAATCCCCTCCAAAATCTCCCAAAACCGAGCTCTACAACTCAAAATATGAAATAATACTCTAACCCTCGATTTGGGTTTTTATCAATCTGCCCAAATGTTCCTCTTCGCGATCGCGGAAATTCCCTCGCGATCCCGAAGAACCAAAATCACTGCCCTCCAAAAATGGTCTACGGGAACTCAATGCTCAGCAACCCACAGCTACGCGATCGCCAACAAACACACGCGATCGCGAAGAACAAATGCGGTCAACTCTCAGGCCTTACCTTACTTCTTCGCGAACGCATCCCATCGCCCGTGTTCACATTGCACAAATATCCAAAGCTCCGTGATTGTGTCCTGCACCCCGCGAACACAATGAACACAAGCCCACCTGCCAGCAATGACCCTTCGCGATTGCATCCCTTTCCTCGCAATTGCGAAAGAGGAAACCAGAGGCCGAACTGAGTCCGAACTTGATCTGAAATACACCCGAGGCCCCGGTAGCCCATCCAAACATACAAAAAGTTCCTAAAATACTATACTAACTTAGCCGAAGCCTCAAATCACATCAAACAATATCGAAATCATGAATCGCACCTCAACTCAAGCCTAATGAATAAATGAACTTTCAACTTCTAAAACTAATGCCGAATCATACCAAACCAACTCCAATTGACCTCAAATTTTGCACAAAAGTCATAAATGACACAAAAGACCTAGTCCAACTCTCGGAACAAATATCTAAGCCCGCTATCAACAAAGTCAACCCTCGGTCAAACGTCTCAACCTTCCAAACCTTCAACTTTCTACTTTTCGCCAATTCCAGCCAAAATGACCTACGAACCTCCAAATCAATATCCGGACATACTCCTCCAAAATCACCATATGAAGCTATCAGAACCATCAAAACTCCATTCTGGAGTCGTCTATACAAAAGTCAAACTCCGGTCAACTCTTTCAACTTAAGCTTTCAACCTTGGGACTAAGTGTCCCAATTCACTCTGAAACATCCCCGGAACCAAACCAACCATCCCGACAAGTCATATAACCACAAATGAACATAGAAGAAGTGATAAATGGGGGAACGGGGCTACAATACTCAAAACAACTGGTCGGGTCATCACGAGGCCAGGCTAGTTTCTATGTTTTTCTTGGTAGGACGAAAGCGGTTGCATCGGATGTTGTCATTATAGGTATTGTTCCAGTCTGTCATAGGGATGCATCAGTCTTATTTGATCTGGGGTCCACTTATTCATATGTGTCATCTTACTTTGCTCTGTATTTAGATATATCTCGTGATTCGTTGAGTGCTCATGTTTTTGTGTCCACGCTTGTAGAAGATTCTATTATTGTGGACCGTATTTATCTGTCATGTTTTGTCACTATCTGTGGTTATGATACCAGAGTTGACCTTCTACTGCTCAGTATGGCAGACTTTGACGTGATCTTGGGAATGGAATCGTTGTCGCCTGATTACGCTCAACTGAGTCTCGCAAAAGACTACGCGAATCTGAGTATTTATGCCCAGAGTCGAACCACAGAGAATTAACCTATCAATTACTATTGTCAGATTTACTAAATTTACACAATATGTTTCACCAAACTTTTGATTCACAATGGTTGATTTTTCTAACAACTAAAGACTGAAGTAATCAACAGCTGAAAATTAACTAAACTTGATGTGTAAATAATTGGAATAAGGTCTAAGGCAATGGTTTCCCCCGTTGGTAATTTCTTTGGTTATATATGTCTTATAACTATGATTTAGTTGTCTCTATCAATCATGAACGCTCCAGCTATCATAAATCTTTCTCAAGCAATTATGATAATTTACTAGACGCACTCTCTCAAGCTACGCTAGCTAGATTCACAATACAGTTCAATTAGATTGCACCCGAGGTGTCGTTATCTCTAATCCAACCTCTAAACCCTCGGTTATGACTCTCGTCTTTACTCCGGGAGTGATGTTGTTCATACAATCACCTAAATATGCACTCTTTCTCAAGTAGATACATAATAAATAGGAAAGAATAATTGAGGGCACTTTCAACTAACCACAATCAAAACATAGATGAACAAATAGAGATTAACAACCAAATCCAGCTGTATTAATAAAACAAACAAGTCATCCCCAACGGGTTCCACCAAATCCTTAGATTAATGTATTTAGCTACTCATAACAATGGAGGAATAAACTACTAGAAGATTCATAATCGAAGATTGCAAGAAAAATAAAAGAAAATAAGAATAATGATGTTTTTGGTGTCTCTCACACTTGTTTCTCTTGCCAAACTACTCTCAAAAGTAAAATCTGCCCTAATGTGGCCGAATTTCTACTTTTTATAAGGGTTTTACACCAAGTTTTCTCAACTTGATACTTTAGTCCCTGGCTTTTCCGCGTTCTGCCGCGGTCCCACCGCGGTTACGCCAGGACCGCGGCCAAAGAGGTCCTCTGAATCTGCAGCTCTGCTCTACCGCGGTCCTACCGTGGTTACGGTCCGACCGCGGCAGGCCAAGTTCAGCTCTGCTTTTGTCTCTTTACTTGGTGCATTTTGTGGGCATTGTTTGATTAGCCTCCTTTTCTCCGTAATTGATCCCAAACTTGCTCCATCGACTTCTTTCGTTGGATAGAGCCTGCAAAGCATGAAAAACACTAATCAGAGCATTTGGTTATCACTTTTTTTACCACAAAGCTATACAAAAATGTGGTTCTTTAGGGTCCAATTATAGTCTAATTCACCTATTATCAACACCCCACACTTAAATCTTTGCTCGTCCTCGAGCAAGTTGAACCACACTTCTAGGCCTATTCGTTAGATGCATTACCCTTTTTATGTCACACCTGCTATTATGAAAGAACAACCTAAGCAGTGCAACAGCCACACCTCAGATGAAGACTCTAATGCCATGCCACACTCATGCTTACTTTATGTACTCTAATAGAAGTGAAGACTTGCTTTTTCTTCTTGAGTTAAATGCCCTCACATCACATTTTTGAGAGAAGTTCCACACACATGAAATCAAACAACAAGGAATTGTAGATAGAAAGAATTCACTCACTCTCAGCAAAGAACATTCATATGCCACACAGATACACCATAAGCTTGCCCTTAGTGTAATACTCTACTAATCGAGTTGCTCAGTCTAAGATCAATAGGGCTTCATTTGGTTGTAATGTAGGCTACGGGATGGGTAGGATACATTTAGATATGAAAGTGACTACACCTCCCTAAGCACTTTAATACATACATTTTATCAATTAAACCTCATCCTTATGTCACCCAAAATTCCACCTTCACATCAGTGTAATTACCCCATTCTTCTTTAAGCCCACTTGCATCAAGAGCCACCACTTGTCTAGGTATTATTATATATACATACATACATATATATATATATATTATTTTTTTTTATTTTTTTTATTTTTTTTTCAATTCAAGTGGCTCTTCTTTTTCAAAACAGTGCACCTTTCTCCTTATTCAACTAGTTCCACTCGAAAGCCAAACCGACCACCCCACACTTTAACTTTTACAAGGTTCATAACAATTCAAGTGCTCATGAAAGGTGAAAAGGTTCAAATAGATGGTTAATTCAAACCAATGGGTAAGGCTTGTAATGTGGTTGCCAAAGAAAAAGGATTATAGGCTCAAAGGGGTTAACTATGGTAATATGTACAGGTGGATTAATGATTATATGGGCTACACAAAGAAATGCCTAAATCATCTCTAAGACCAAACAACTACTATTTCGCTTTGCACACACACGGGGCAAGTTCTAGGTATCGCATGTAAGCATAGAATACGTGTATAACCTCACACACAGTTGGCATATAACTCAATCCAAATTAGTTTGTCAACACATTCACATGATTGTTCAAGCAAGACAGGGTGTGCAAAATTAAGGCATAAGATTAAGAGTCTACACATGAGCCTAGGCGTCGCACCCTCAAGTTCGTTTTAAGTATTTGCAGGTATGTACACCACGGGATGCATTCTTGCCCAACCCATCTTAGCCCAAAAGAGTCCTAAAATCTATTAAAGAAAAATCTACCTAACTCGGTTCAAGAAAAACCCTTGGAAAAGAACCGCGGTCAAAAGAAAACCAAGGGGGAATTACTACACTACCTAAAAAGAAAATAAAATAAAAAAAATCTTTTTGGCTTTTTGATTAGACTACTTCCCTCAAGAATACTGTCTAGGTGGTCCGTCATCAGGAAGAGTCTCCTAACTTTTCTAAGTTTTTTTTTTATCCGACCTTAACCCTCAAGAAACCCGCCGACAAGTGTCCGTCGTTGCTCCAAGTCGATGACATCTAAGCTACATATACAACAACACATATATACACAAATCATATATACACATACCCAAGTCTCCCACCCTACACACAAAGAGTATGGAATGTCCTCATGTCATAAAACAATTAAAGAGCAGAAGGGTAAGAGGACTTCCCTGGTCATCATTCGGAGTCAGAGACGGTGTTGGGATCCACGTGACAGGCCCTCCCTAGAGCACGGAACCAAGCCATCACCCGACTCTCATACCTAGCCTGCCGTCTAGACATAGCATCCAAACGAACATGCAGGCTATCTACCGAGGTGCGAAGTTCTGCCATATCTTCCTCCACAGAAGTCAACAAGGGTCGGCTGGTGTATGATCTAGAGAACTCCGCCCTAGTTTGGGGTTGCCGTGAGGATCCCACTGCATCATAAGACCTCCTGACTGGTGCCATGGGTGCTGGATCGTCATCATCATCGTCCAGCTCAATGGGCGTAGGTGCATCTCTGCCCACTTTGATCTTCGAAGCTCTGAATGTTGTTCTTGTGGGCAAAGCTCCATCCGTAGGACTGGCGGGGACATTAGCCAACAAACATAACCTCGTCACAAGTGAGGGGAAGTAAAACCCCTTCGTCATTAGAGGTGACCGGAGGATCATTTCATCTCCAATGATTTTCGCAACATCAACGTCCTTCCTGGTCATGAAGCACCAAACCAGTAGAGCCCGTAAGCTGTACACATCTGTTGTGTTGCCCGTGGGCAGTAACCTGCTGCAAATCATGGTGAACCAGCACTTAGCTTCCCATGTGAACGACTTGGAATGCAGGGTCATGTTTTCCTGTATCCAAACTGGTCGTTCCCCTAAGCATATGGACTCAATCAGAGTGTCCCAATCGACCCCCGGAGAATTGTGGTAATAATCATTGTCACCAGTGAACGGAGGCAGCTGCAGGACCTGGCAAATTTTTTGTACTGATGCATCTACTACTCTGCCCCGCACCACCACAGTATGTTCCGGGCAGTTCGCGTAGAACTCCCGGACTATCATTAGGTTTGCCGTATCAGGTTCATCAAACAAGTACTCCATCCCCCTCCGACGGATTTCCTCGCATATGTCTGGTTTTTCGACACGGAGGGCAGCCTTGTCAATACCAATTTCCGGCACAAAGCTTTTGGTGGCTTTCGCATGAAACCTGTCCTGGGCCTTCTCGGATGTGAACCGGGTGGCATCATAAGACGGGAAGTCGGAAGTGCTTTCCGAGTTCCTATGGGCCATAGTACCTGCAATCAATTCATCATAACCATCAGGAACAGCCAAACATGTGCCAGTCGGATGGGTACTCAGACTTCGCCACCCGCTGGCACAAAACAGTTACCCAAAGTGGACAACATCCACTATTGTCCCCACACCACCTATCCAATAATACCAATTNCCCAAAGCTTCCACCAATAAATACCATTTAAGTACTACGACCACCCACCTCACACAAAAATTAGCAATACACTCCCACATCGACACACATCAACCCCAAACACCATGACAACACCAAACTTTAGGGTCCAAAACCCCATTGCAACCAAAAGTAAAAATTATATACAATAATCACTACATAATACAAAATACATACAACATAAGGAAAAGTAGAACAACTTACTTGAGGATTACCGCGGAGTCTTGAAAAAGAAAAAAAAAGGAAACAAATTTGGGGGTGTTGTGGCTGGGTAGGGGATGGGGCATTTTTTTGGGGGGGGTGTGGGTGGGTAGGGTTTGGATGGAGAAGGGGGTAAGAAGAAGGGGTAATGGGGGTTTTGGGTTATGGGAAGAAGAAGATAGAAGAAAGGGTGGGTTTTGGGGAGAAGAAGAAGAAGGAGAATGGAGAAGAAAAAGGAAGAATAAGAATGGAGAAGAAGAAGATGAGAGAAGAGATGAGAGAGAGTTTGAGAGAAGAAGATGAGAGAAAGATGGAGAGAAGAAGAAGATAAGTGTCGGTGGGTTATGGGGAGGGTGGGGTTAGGGTAGGTTAAAAAAAAATTTAAATTAAAAAAAAGTTTTCTTGCATATCGTATCTGGGCCCGTCGTGACCTACCGCGATTACGCCGCGACCGCGATAGACCAACTTCAGAGAGGGTCTCTGACCGCGGTCGTACCGCGGTTACGCCGCGACCGCGGTGAACCAAGTTCAAAGAGGGTCTCTGACCGCGGTCCCACCACGGTTACGCCGCGACCGCGGTGGACCTGTTCCTGGATGCCAATTTCGAGGTTCTTTTCATTGTTTTGCCCCTTAGGCACTATTTTTACCTCTTTTAATGCCTACCTTACCCCTGTTATGCCCAGGATCATGATGCAAAGTCCTCCGCGCTAACCTGCATATATACAACATGTTAGAAATTCTACTATCGTGGGTTGCCTCCCATGAAGCGCCTGATTTAAAGTCGCGGCACGACGCAGCACGAGCGCAACATTCGCTCAACCTCTCTCTCTCTCTCTTTTTTTTTGGTGATATTATAGACTACACTTACAACACATTCGTGGGTTGCCTCCCACGCAGTGCCTGATTTAACGTCGCGGCACGACGCAAGTAGTTGAGTCCTTACTTCTCATTCGCGTACTGGGGTTCTTTTAAATTAGTCACCATTGTATCCCCTTTTTCTTCAGCTATTCCAAGGTAATGTTTCAACCTTTGCCCATTGACTGAGAACTTGTTTGTCCCATCTTCCGACTCGATCTCAACAGCTCCACTTGCAAACATTTGCACCACTCTAAATGGTCCTGACCATCGGGACTTTAACTTACCAAAAACAATCTCAACCGTGAATTATATAATAATACCTTATCACCGGGTTTAAAGTCTCTGTCCACGATGTGCTTGTCATGCATCTTCTTCATTCTTTCCTTGTAGAGCCTCATGCTTTCAAACGCTTGGTATCTAAATTCTTCCAGCTCATGCAACTCTGTCAGTCGATTTTGTCCAGCTGCTTCAGGATCCATGTTCAATTGCTTCAGTGCCCACCAAGCTCGATGTTCTAGCTCCACAGGCAGGTGACAGGCCTTCCCAAATACCAACTTGTATTGTGACATACCTATTGGTGTTTTGAACGCAATTCTATAGGCCCAGAATGCGTCATCAAGCTTATTTTCCCAATCAGTTCGTGTGGCATTCACAGTCTTCGTTAGTACACTCTTTATCTCCCTGTTGGACACTTCAACCTGCCCACTGGTCTGCGGATGGTAAGGAGTAGCCACCATGTGGCGTACATCATACTTAGCAAGTAATTTCTCGAAGGCTCTATTGCAGAAGTGAGTGCCTGTCACTGATGATCGCTCTTGGTGTCCCAAACCGGGTGAATATGTTCTTTTTTAGAAATCCGACCACCACTCTTGCATCATTTGTGGGCAACGCTGCAGCCTCTACCCATTTAGACACGTAGTTCACAACAACAAGGATATACTTATTGCCAAATGAGCTGACAAACGGACCCATAAAGTCAATCCCCCACACATCAAACACCTATACCTCTTGAATTGGTTTCATTGGCATCTCATGGCGACGGGAAATGTTTCCCGTCCTCTGGCATTCATCGCAGCCCTTTACCCAGAGGTGCGCATCTCTAAAAATAGTTGGCCAAAAGAATCCAGCCTCGAGCACTTTCGCAGCTGTTCTGACCCCTCCAAAATGTCCTCCATATGCTGATGCGTGACAAGCCTGCAAAATCGAAAATTCTTCTATCTCGGGGACATACCTCCGGATAATGTTATCAACACATATTCAAAACAAATGAGGTTCATCCCAATAATACATGCGGCAATCACGAAAGAACTTTTTCTTTTGGACAGATGAAAGGTCATATGGAACTATACCGCAGGCCAGGTAGTTTGCAAAATCTGCATACCATGGCGCATCTTCAAGGCTAGCTGCGAGCAGCTGCTCGTCTGGAAAGGTTTCCAGAATCTCTTTGACCTCGACTGATTTTTTAGCTCCTTCAAGTCGTGATAGATGATCAGCGACTTGATTTTCTGTGCCCTTACGGTCACGAATTTCGAGGTCGAATTCTTGCAACAGCATCACCCAACGAATCAGGCGCGGCTTAGACTCCTTTTTCTCAATTAGGTACCTGAGAGCTGCATGGTCAGTATACACAATTACCTTGGAACCAATCAGATATGATCAAAACTTGTCAAAAGCAAACACAACTGCCAACATCTCCTTCTCCGTCACTGTGTAGTTGAGCTGTGCATTGCTTAGCGTTCTGCTTGCGTAGTAAATTGGGTGCATCAGCTTATCTTTTCGCTGCCCTAAGACTGCTCCTATAGCATAGTCGCTGGCATCACACATGAGCTCAAATGGTTACTCCCAGTTGGGTGCAACAATGATGGGTGCAGTTATCAACTTCTTCTTCAGTTCCTCAAATGCCAACTTGCAATCATTAGAAAACACAAAGGGCTGATCCTTTTCAAGGAGTTTGCATAATGGGTTAGCAATTTTGGAAAAGTCTTTTATGAAACGCTGGTAGAATCCGGCGTGTCCAAGAAAACTTCTCACCGCCTTGACTGAAGTGGGCGGTGGTAACTTCTCAATCACGTCAACCTTAGCATGGTCGACCTCAATTCCTTTTCTGGACACTTGATGTCCTAGGACTATCCCTTCTTGTACCATAAAATGACACTTCTCCCAGTTTAGCACTAAGTTTGTCTCCACACATCTTTTGAGCACTCTGCTTAAGTTGTGAAGACAGTCTTCGAATGAATCTCCCACCACGGAGAAATCATCCATAAAGACTTCCATAATGTCCTCCACCATATCTGTGAAGATGGCTAGCATGCACCGTTGAAAATTCGCTGGTGCGCTGCAAAGCCCAAAGGGCATTCTCCGAAAGGCAAAGATGCCATACGGACAGGTGAAGGATGTCTTCTCTCTATCTTCGGGGGCTATTGATATCTGATTGTACCCCGAATATCCGTCCAAGAAACAAAAGTGCGATCTTCCGGCCAGCCTATCCAACATTTGGTCAATGAAAGGCAAGGGAAAGTGGTCCTTTCGGGTGGCGGTGTTCAATTTTCGGAAATCCATGCAGATTCGCCACCCTGTGACTGTACGAGTTGAGATCAAATCATTGTTGTCATTTTTTCACAACAGTCATTCCCCCCTTTTTCGGAATACATTGGATAGGGCTGAACCATCAGAGATAGGGAAAATGATCCCGCATCTAACCATTTGATCACCTCTTTCTTTACAAACTCTTTCATATTAGGGTTCAGCCTTCGCTGACGTTCCCTGGAAGGTCTGTGCCCCTTCTCCAGTAGAATCTTGTGCATACAGAAGGCTGGGCTGATACCTTTTATGTCTTCCATGGTCCAACCAATGGCAGTCTTGTTATCCTTCAGTACCTGTAAGAGTCGTTCTACCTGCATATCTAGTAAACATGATGATATATTAACAGGAAGGGTCGAATCAGGGCCTAGCAAACCACCGGGTCTCTGATGCTTACACTTTACCTGCTGACAATTTAGACACAGAGACATATATGCAACTATATCTTTCTTCATTCTCCACCACCAATAATGCTGCCGCAAGTCTTGATACATCTTGTCGGCGCCCGGGTGAATATAATACCGGGAACTATGGGCCACATGAAGAATCAACTCACAAAATCCATCCACATTAGGCACACAAACATGACCCTACATCCTCAAAACTCCATCATCTCCAACAGTAACCTGCTTGGCACCACCATGCTGCATTGTGTCCCTAAGCAAAAGCAAATGAGGTTCATCATACTGCCGATCTCTGATACGCTCAACCAACGAAGACCGAGTGATTGTACAAGCTAAAACACGATTGGGCTCAGAAACATCCAACCTCATGAACTGATTGGACAAAGCATGAACATGTAATGCAAGGCCTGTCACCGACTGGAATGTACGCAAGGCTGCCCATACTTGTTGACTTTCTACTCAAGGCATCAGCCACCACATTGGCCTTCCCGGGATGATACAAGATGGTGATATTATAATCTTTCAATAGCTCAAACTACCTTCTCCGACTCAAATTGAGCTCCTCTACTTGACAAATCTGCAANAAAGGCAAGGGAAGAGGTCCTTCGGGTGGCGTGTTCAATTTTCGGTAATCCATGTAGATTCGCCACCCTGTGACTGTACGAGTTGAGATCAACTCATTGTTGTCATTTTTCACAACAGTCATTCCCCTTTTTTTCGGAACACATTGGACAGGGCTGACCCAATTACTATCAGAGATGGGGAAAATGATTCCCGCATCTAACCATTTGATCACCTCTTTCTTTACAACCTCTTTCATATTAGGGTTCAGCCTTCGCTGATGTTCCCTGGAAGGTCTGTGCCCCTCCTCCAGGAGAATCTTATGCATACAGAAGGCTGGGCTGATACCCTTTATGTCTGCCATGGTCCAACCAATGGCAGTCTTGTTATCCTGCAGTACCTGTAAGAGCCGTTCTACCTGCACATCTAGCAAACAGGATGATATAATAACAGGCAAGGTCGAATCAGGGCCTAAGAATACATACCTGAGGTGATCTGGGAGTGGCTTCAGCTCCAGCTTGGGTGGTTCCTCTATTGATGGCTTTGCTGGCGGAGTGGCCCTTTTTTCCAGCTCAAGGGACTCGAACTGAGGTTCCCTTGACCAAAACCCTCGGCCTTCCAGTGCCATAACCCATTCAACTAACCCTTCACCATCCATTTCTTCTAAATTCGTCAGACATGCCTCCAATGGATCTTTCACAGTTAGGGTCCTATCATCTTCTTGCAGGATTACATCCACTGCCTCCACTAGAGAGCAATTAGCATATTCACTTGGTCTCCTCATTGATTGCTGAACATTGAATAATACTTCTTCATCGTTCAATCTCATTTTAAGTTCCCCAGTCTCACAGTATATCAGTGCTCTCCCAGTGGCTAAAATGGTCTCCCTAAAGTAAGGGGTATCTCCTCATCCACCTGACAATCCAGAATCACAAAGTTTGCAGGGAACACGAACTTCCCCACTTGCACCAGCACATCATCAAGAATACCAGTTGGTCTTTTCACAGTGCGATCAGCCAGCTGTAGCAGCATAGAAGTTGGTCTAGCTCTGCCGATGCCCAGTTTAGTGTACACTGCCAGCGGCATCAGATTTATGCTGGCTCCCAAATCACAAAACGCCTTTGCAAAGGCACAACTTCCAATTATGCATGGAATAGTGAAGCTACCTGGATCAGACATCTTTTGAGCCATCGATTTTGCCACCACTGCACTGCAGGTCTGTGTCAGAGTTACGGTGGATAGATCCTGAAAATCAAACTTCCGTGACATTAGATCTTTCATCATCTTGGCATAACCGGGCATCTCCCTCAAGGCATCCATTAGAGGAATATTTAACTGAATTTGACGCAGCATCTCCATGAACTTTTTGTATTGGTCTGCCTTCTTTTGTTTGACAGTCTCTGAGGGAAGGGTGCATGTATCATTTGTGCATTGCTTGCTGGCTTCTCTCTGTTAGGATTTCTTGGCACAAGAGGTGCCACCTATTCTGCAACTTGCTCGTTCTCCTCTTCTTTGCCTTTTTCCTCCTGACTCTGCTCAACCACCACTTCAGTAAGTTCGGTTGGTTCTTCTACCTCTAATTGAGCTGGAGTGGCTGGTGTAGTGTTCTTGTTGGCTTGTGCAATTTCCTGCTCTCTATCTAAATCTCTACCATTCCGGAGACTGACTGTCATCAGCTGATTCGCGTTTTGCTCCTTGGGGTTTATGTTTGTGTCTGCAGGTAAAGTTCTCGGAGGACGGTTGTTCAAAGCCATGGATAACTGACCCAGCTGCGTTTCAATATTCTTTATGGCTGAATCATGCACTGCCAATTTTTCCTGCACTTTATTATTTGACCCAATGAGTTGCTGAAGCATACCCCTGATTTCCACCATATTGTTATCTTGCTGCTGAGGGGGCGGTTGATAAGCTAATTGCTGCTGATTTTGCTGTGGATAACCCTGTGGTTTCTGATAAGGTACTGGCACTAATTGGTTTTGAGGGTGCATACCCCCAGGCTGCTGCATATTAGGCATGTACTGCTGATTTTGCTGCAGTCTCCACTGCTGTGCTCCTTGTCTCTGGCCCCCATAGTTGTTGACATAATTCATATCTTCCCGTAGCCCTTGATTTTCGCCTTCTCCGCTCCATGAGCACACATAGGACTGATTAATACAAGGTGTACACAGCCCTCCATTTGTTGTATCAACAATGTGCACCTGTTTTGTGCCCATCTCATCAATCTTCTTCGTCAATATGCTCGTCTGGGTCATGAGTGTGGCCATATTCTCTGCATGTGAATTGTTTGGGTCAAGAGGAACTGAGTGCACTATGGGTGCCAGTGTTGTAGCTCTAGTCATCCACCCCGAATTTTGTGACATCTTGTCAAGAAGGATTTTGCACTTGGTGAATGTCTTACTCAATAATGCACCTCCAGCTGAAGCATCCACATTTGCTTTTAAATGGTCAGCTAGCCCCATGTAGAATCTCTGGCCGAGCATCTGGTCTGGAATGCCATGGTGAGGACACTTCACTAGCATTCCTTTAAATCTTTCCCAAGTTTCTTGCAAGGACTCAGTCGGCTGCTGCTTAAACTGCAATATTTCATCAATGTGTCTTGCAGTCTTGTTTGGTGGATAGAACTTGTTCAGAAACTGCTTGACTAATTCCTCCCAGGTGGCAATGGAATTGATAGGGAGCGAATTTAACCAAGTCTGAGCTTCCCCGGTCACAGAGAATGGGAACAGTAGCAACTTGATAGCTTCCGGGGTCACATTTGGCTGCCTTTGGGTCACACAAATTGACAGAAAATTTTTCAGGTGCTGCTGAGGGTCTTCAATGTGTGATCCGGAGAACAATCCTTTATTCTGCAGTAGATGCATCATGTTGTTGGTTATCTGGAAGGTCTCCGCTTGAATTGCGGGCACAACTATGGCAGTGGCCAAGTTATCAGCTGTGGGTTGTGCCCAGTCATAAAGTGCAGCTTCGGGCACAAGGGGTGCCACTACTCTTACGTTGGGGTTTGCCGGCAGATCCCCAACGTTTCCAATGTTGTTTTCTGCGTCACCCATGTTAAATTCGAGCTGGTGTGACTGATGTGATTGTTGGAGCCTCTTGTTAGCACGGTTCAATGCCCTGAATGTTTTCTCGAGGTCTGAAAGTCCTTCTAGCAGTTCTCTAGTCCTCGAGGAACTTCTAGGCATACACCTGCTTTCCACAAGATTTCAAACGTTAGAATTTCAATGAAAAGATTGGGTATAGAGAAAACTGACTACACTTAGAATTTTTGTACTTCTTTCAATTGTAATTGATAACACTGTTAATTCCCCGGCAACGGCGCCAAAATTTGATTACGTTCAACTGAGTCTCGCCAAAGACTACGCGGGTGTTGCAAATATAGTCTGAGTATTTATGCCCAGAGTCGAACCACAGAGAATTAACCTATCAATTACTATTGTCAGATTTACTAAATTCACACAATCTGTTTCCCTAAACTTTTTGATTCACAATGGTTGATTTTTCTAACAACTAAAGACTGAAAGTAATCAACAGCTGAAAATTAACTAAACTTCATGTGTAAACAATTGGAATAAGGTCTAAGGCAATGGTTTCCCCCGTTGGTAATTTCTTTGGGTGTATATGTCTTATAACTATGATTTAGTTGCCTCTATCAATCATGAACGCTCCAGCTGTCATAAATCTTTCTCAAGCAATTATGATAATTTACTAGACGCACTCTCTCAAGCTACGCTAGCTAGATTCACAATACAGTTCAATTAGATTGCACCGAGGTATCGTTATCTCTAATCCAACCTCTAAACCCTCGGTTATGACTCTCGTCTATACTCCGGGAGTGATGTTGTTCATAGAATCACCTAAATATGCACTCTCTCTCAAGTAGATACATAATAAATAGGAACGGATAATTGAGGGCCCTTCCAACTAACCACAATCAAAACATAGATGAACAAATAGATATTAACAACCAAATCCAACTATATTAATAAAACAACCAAGTCATCCCCAATGGGTTCCACCAAACCCTTAGATTAAAGGTATTTAGCTACTCATAACAATGGAGGAATAAACTACTAGAAGATTCATAATCAAAGATTGCAAGAAAAATAAAAGAAAATAAGAATAATGATGTTTTTGGTGATCTCTCACACTTGTTTCTCTCGCCAAAGTACTCTCAAAAGTAAAATCTGCCCTAATGTGGCCGAATTCCTACTTTTTATAAGGGTTTTACACCAAGTTTTCCCGACTTGACACTTTAGTCCCTAGCTTTTTCGCATTCTGCCGCGGTCCCACCGCGGTTACGCCAGGACCGCGGCCAAAGAGGTCCTCTGAATCTGCAGCTCTGCTCTGCCGCGGTCCTACCACGGTTACGGTCCGACCGCGGCAGGCCAAGTTCAGCTCTGCTTTTGTCTCTTTACTTGGTGCATTTCGTGGGCATTGTTTGATTGGCCTCCTTTTCTCCGTAATTGATCCCAAACTTGCTCCATCGACTTCTTTCGTTGGATATAGCCTGCAAAGCATGAAAAGCACTAATCAGAGCATTTGGTTATCACTTTTTTTACCACAAAGCTATACAAAAATATGGTTCTTTAGGGTCTAATTATAGTCTAATTCACCTATTATCATCACCCAATCATGACATTCTGGATTGTCACGTCAAGACCGTGACATTGGCTATATCAGGGTTGCCGCGGTTGGAGTGGAGGGGTACATTGGATTATATTCCTAGAATGGTTGTATCCTTTCTAAAGGTGCTAATGATGATTGAGAAGGGTTACGAGGCATATCTAGCATTTGTGAGGGATGTCAATGCTGATACTCCTACTGTTGAGTCAGTTCCGGAAGTGGGAGATTTCCCAGATGTGTTTCCAATAGACCTACCAAGCATGCCACCTGATAGGGATATCAATTTTGGTATTAACCTGGTGTCAAGCACTTAGCCCATTTCTATTCCACCATATCGTATGGCACCAGTGAAGTTGAAGGAATTAAAGGAACAACTTTAGGAGTTGCTTGATAGGGGTTTCATTTGAACGAGTGTATCTCCTTGGGGTGATCTAGTTCTATTTGTGAAAAAGAAAGATGGCTCTATGAGGATGTGTATTGATTATAGGCAGTTGAACAAAGTTACACTCAAGAACACATACCCATTATCGCGCATTGATGACTTATTTGATCAACTTCAGGGTGCTAAAGTGTTCTTGAAGATTGATTTGAGGTCAGTGTGTCATCAGTTGAAGATTCAGGATTCAAACATTCCGAAGACTTCTTTCAGGACTCGCTATGGTCATTATGAGTTTCTGGTGATGTCATTTGGGCGGACCAATGCCCAGCAGCATTATGTATGCACTTGATAAATAGTGTGTTCCAGCCATATCTTGATTCTTTCGTCATCATATTCATTGACGACATTTTGGTGTATTCTCACAGCCCGGAGGATCATGAGCAGCACTTGAGGATCATGCTATAGACCTTGAGGGAAAATAAGTTATATGCAAAATTCTCCAAGTGTGAGTTTTTGGTTGATTCGGTGGCATTTGTGGGCCACGTAGTGTCTAGTGAGGGGATTAAGGTGGATCCAAAGAAGGTGGAGGCAGTTTAGAGTTGGCCCAGACCATCTTCTACTACAGAGATTTAGAGTTTTCTAAGTTGGCTGGTTATTATCGTTGTTTTGTAGAGGGGTTTTCGTCCATTGCAACTCCTTTGACCATATTGACTCAGAAGGGTGCTCCATTCAGGTGGTTCGACGAGTGTGAGGAGAACTTTCAGAAGCTCAAGACTGCCTTGACCACAACTCCAGTTCTAGTTTTGCCTTCAGCATCGGGTTCTTATATAGTGTATTGTGATGCTTCACGGATTGTCATCGGATGTGTATTGATGCACGAGGGTAGAGTGATTGCTTATGCTTCGGTCAGTTAAAGCCTCATGAGAAGAATTAACTCATCCATGATTTAGAATTGCCAGCCATTGTTCACGCATTGAAGATTTGAAGGCATTATCTCTACGGTGTGTCTTGTAAGGTATTCACAGATCATCGAAGTCTACAACACATATTTAAGCAAAAAGATCTGAACTTGAGGCAGCGGAGGTGGTTAAAACTGTTAAAAGACTATGATATCACCATTATTTATCATCCCGGGAAAGCCAATGTGGTGGACGATGCCTTGAGTAGGAAGGCTGAGAGCATGGGTAGCCTTGCATATATTCCACTTGGAGATAGACGGTTAGCATTGGATGTTCAGGCTTTGGGCAATCGGTTTGTGAGGTTGAATGTTACGGAGCTTAGCAGAGTTTTCGCTTGCGTGGTTTCTCGGTCTTCTTTGTATGAGCACATCAAAGAGCGTCAGTTTGATGACCCTCATTTGCTTGTTCTTAAGGAAACAATGCAGCATAGTGATGCCAAGGAGGTTCTATTGGAGATGATCGGGTGTTGAGGATGCACGACCGATTTTATGTACCCAATGTGGATGAGTTGCATGAGTTGATTCTTGAGGAGGCCCACAGTTCGTGGCATTCCATTTATCTTGGTGCCACCAAGATGTATCAGGATTTGTGGAAGCCCTATTGGTGGAGAAGAATGAAGAAAGATATAGTAGAGTATGTGGCTTGGTGTTTGATTTGTCAGCAGGTGAAGTACGAGCATCGGAGGCCGGGTGGTTGCTTAAGAGACTTGAGATTATAGAGTGGAAATGAGATCCTATCACCATGGATTTCATTGTTGGACTCCCACGGACCTTGAAAAAATTGGACACAGTATGGGTTATTGTGGATAGACTGACCAAGTCTACATACTTCATTCCGGTTGTGACTACGTACTCTCCAGAGTAGCTGGCTCAAATCTATATCCGTGAGATTGTTTGTCTTCATGGTGTGCCCGTGTCCATTATCTTCGACCGAGGCACGCAGTTCACATTGCATTTTTAGAGAGTTGTGCAGCATGAGTTAGCACACAAGTCGAGCTGAGCACGACATTTTACCCCCAAACGGACGGGAAGTCCGAGCGCACCATTTAGATCTTGGAGGATATGCTACATGCCTGTGTTATAGATTTCGTGAGTTCATGGGATCAGTTCCTACCACTTGCAGAGTTTGCCTACAACAACAGCTACCTATCGAATATCAATCCTACAAAGGCAAGTCACTCAGGTATGAATCCCGACCACTTTCAGCTTGCAAAAAAGGAATGTCACGAACTAGTGGATTTTGAGCTCATTGAGCCATGATATTCATAATGGGCATGCGAAGCATTTTATGTCAACTAAAGAGCAGAGCAAACAAGAGGTAAATTGTGATTGGTAATTAATTACCAACCATTCAATCATTTTCTTTTGGATGACAAGTTTCCCATCGCAAATAAGCTCACCCTTTTCTCCTAACTTGCCAAAGCAAAATATTTTTCCATGTTTGATCTCAAATTAGGCTTTTGGCCATTGGGAATCCACCCGGATGATGGGAAAAAACCGGTTATTGCATTTTCGGTCACCATTTTCAGTGGAAAGTCATGCCTTTTGGTTTAAAAACTGCTCCAACTTTGTTTTAAAAGGCCATGATAAAAATATTTCAGTCCATCCTCCACATCGCTTGTTTATATTAATGGTGTTTTTCTATTAAGTGATACTTGGGAGGAGCACATAAATTTATTCAATCATTTGGATCTTTGGTGGGGGAAAATGGCACCAGCTTTCAGCCCAAAAAATAGTTTTTGCAAAAAAAAAAAAAAATTTGGGCATGCATTTTACCCATGGAGAATACACCCAAGGTCCTCGTATTTCTTAGGAACTTCTCAAGTTTTCCAATACCGTGTTCACAACGAAGCAAATCCAACATATTTTAGAAGTAATAAATTATGTGAGAGATTTTATTCCTAATGCTTCATATATATTTCTACTCACAAAAATATTGAATAGAAATGCACATCCATGGGGCAAGGAACAAAATGTTGCAGTGAAAAAAAAATAAAAAAGATGTCCCAAATTGTCAAATCTTTGCACATTTTCTCCAAAATGGAAAGAAAATATTGCAGACAGATGCCAAAAAATGAATATTGTAGCGCAATTTTGTTTGAGGAAGAAAATGGTTAGAGAAAAATAGGTGGTTACGCCAATGGAAGATTCAAAGATGCTGAACAACACTATCGTTCCATTTTCAAGGATATTCTTGCTGTGAAAAATGAGATTAAAAAGTTTAATTTTTTCCTAAATTCACGCAGAGTTCCTAATGGAGATGAATATGAAGGCTTTTTCGTGGATGATCCAGCTGAATCCAAAGATCATTCCGAATCCGCATATTCTTAGATGGGCTCAGTTGTTCTCCCTACAAGTTTCAGGTCAAGCACCTCAAAGTAAAAGATAATTTTCTTGTTGATTTCCTTTCAAGGCCAAGTGAATTTTCCAAAATGTTACACTCCCTATGGTATCAGGCACAGGAAGAAGAAGCCAACGGGCCAAATGTTCATGCTGTCGGAGGTCCCATGGCCAAGTTCCTCATCAATGTCATCACATCATCCGTCATAGCTATTAGAATTTTCAGATCCTCTTGATCCGTTCATCTTGCTAGGAAGCAAATTTTTTTACGAACTCCAAGTTTTTAGGGCAGGCATTATCCATCTAGAGTATCCATATTGCCAGGTTTTCTCAACACATGCTAGGAATTTTACACATGAGCTCTGATGGTTCTTTTGGTATCTATGTCATCAATATTGCACTCTTGTGGAATTTAAATGTGATGATTTTTGGGATTTTGAAAATCTTGAACCCTACCTTAAAATATTTTTGTTGTGGTTCAAACCTCAAAAATATTGGGTTCATCATTTTCATTTTAGTGGAGTCAAAATATTTATGTTCCACGGGCTATTTGACATTGTCCAGAGCATCATTCATGTGATCTCTACAGTGTCTCTCTGCTATCATTATCCGGTCACAATTCAAGCCAGGGAAGAAAGTTCACTAAAGCTCAGGAGATGATTTTTCAGCAGAACAGACAAATCACAAAGGTGATTTGGCCAAGAGAAGAGAAGAATTGTAATTATTCTTCCACCTATCCTCTTTGGGAAGATGTTAAAGCAGAGCTCAAAGAATACATGGCATTGCTTAGACGACTCAATATGAAATTAATCCAGCAGAAATTGCTAAGATTATTTTAAGAGAGAAACTAACACTTTGTCACAGAAGAGGACATGTAAAAGAGCAAGAGTTATGGAAGAAGATCATCCACACATTAAGAGATATTTCACAAGCGTTGAAAAATGAACGCTAGAAGGGTTAAAGACAAGCATAATGAGTAATCATGAGCTATGAAATAATTCGCATAAGTCTTCTAAATCTTTTTAGCCAACTTCCCTTCCATAATTTCCTTTTTTCCTAAACTAAAAACTGCACAAGTGTCTTAAACTATTTTCACCTCTTAATCCCGTAGGTAAGTACCCATTTGAATAAATAAAAGTATGCACACCTTCTTTATCTTTTTCACCACTCTACCCCACAAGAAATTACCATAGAAAACAAAACAAAAATCTGTACAAGTTTTTCACCTTTTAGCCACTTTAACCCACCAAAAATTATCACCATAAAAATCCAAAAATATATCAATAAAGTTGCCTACCCATATTTTGCCATAAAGTTTCCAAAGTTCTATGCCATGCATGTACTATTTAAGAGTCCCTCAGTCATCAAGAAATGTCATTCATGCCAAGCCATAAAATTTTTCAAGTTCTATGCCATGCAAATACTATTCAAGAGTCCCTCATGTCGTCAAAGAAAAGTCAGCTATGTCAAGCCATAAACTTCCGAATCCAATGCCATGAAAATACTATTCATGAGCCCCTTTGCCATCATCCATCTCTTGTCCAAACCAATACCAAAATCCAAGGCCATGCAATTTATTTTCTAGTTCATGATCATGCTTTTATACTTTGTCTATTAGCCAAATAAGTGTCTTACATTGTAAAACTTTTAAGTTTGTTGTACTTATTTTATGTCACTTGTACTATGTAATTAAATAAGGGTAGTACATGTACTAACTTTCCATCTCCTATAAATAAGAGTCTCTGTAATAGTTGGAGATCGTCTGATTTTCAACCTAGTTCTCTTATAAAAACTCTTGTGTAATAAATTGTCTTCTTCTAGCTAAGTCTCTTATAGTTTCTTCCTCCAAAATATGAAGATACGACTGGTTTATTTTTGAGTGTATAGTCTCAAAATACTTTAGTAGTTGAAGAAGATTTATCTAGTAGTTGAGGAAGATTACTCTACTAGTTGAGGAAGATTGCTTTAGTCCTTGAGAAAGATTACTTTAGTAGTTGTTGCATTATGAGTGCAAAAGTTTTCCGAGTTCGTTGTTGATGACCTAGTTGTGGCGAGGGACGCCTTTTGTGAGCCTCCAGCATCCCTCTTGTAGGAATTTTGTATGAATAAGGCGTAATGGCTTCCTGGCCACTTAAACTTGTAGGGCTTTTGAAAGCCGATACATGAACTTTGGATTTTCCCATTTAAACACTCAAACTTGACAAAATGGGTACTAATAAACACATCCACCAGAGCATGTATACCAATTGTGCTGACATGTACAACACATCATTCTAAGCTATTTATTACTTGAGTGTTATTTGTGGATCCCATTTTTAAATACAAAATAAATACAAAAAAGGAAAAAGAAAAAAAGAAAAAACCCTGAAACATACCCAACCGCCCCTTCTTCTTCGTTCACCCTCCCCCCTTCCTTTCTTTACTCTTCTTTCTTCTCCTTTCTCTTTTTCTTCATTATTCTTTCTCTCTTATTCTAAATCAAATTCACAACATCACTATAGCCATGATTAGACCATAACAAAAAAAAAAGAATTTGGAATTTCAAAAAAAAAAAAACTGTTGTGCTTGTCATTTATTTCAAATGAGAAATTAATTGTGTAGGGGTGAATATCAGCTGATCTGGTTCATGAACTTTTTGGGCTTGGTTTGATGACTATAGTTGGCATAAAAAATATAGCTATTTTTGCCTTTATATTTCTTCTGTAATCTACATAGGACTTCTAGATTTTTTTTCCCGTAGGTCAATATATTGGGGAATAATCATCATCCAAAAACTTCTTTCTGTTTTCTACAGGGTGGTGATTTCTCCAAAGGGAATGGTATGCCTTTCCCCTTCTGGGCCCTGAACTTTCAATTGGTGATTTGGTGCAGAGGACTCTTTAACTTCCAAACTCTAGCCCAGACAAGTAAGGCACACGAAATTTTCAGGTAGATTAGTAGTATATATGTTTGAGTATTTGATAAATGGTTATATGATTAGTTAATGATGGTATTTTTTTTTTCTCCATGTAGACGAAAACTTTAAAGTTGTTCACACTGAGGCTGGTCTTCTCTCGATGGAGAATAGTGGTCCTAATACAAATGGATCCCAGTTCTTCATTACATTTAAGAGAACTCCCCATCTTGACGGATAGTGGTCCTATTAACGCGCCTTGACAGCGTGATTTGCACACAATTTAGCCATGTCAGCTGGAGTGCTTCCACATAGGTATGGTCAACGGTCAAAAGTGTTTATTAGTACCCGTTTTGTCAAGTTTGAGTGTTCAATGGGAAAATTCAAAGTTCGTGTATCGGCTTTCAAAAGCCCTACAAGTTTTAGTGGCCAGGAAGCCATTACGCCTATGAATAATTCAACAGTTGCTAAGGTAATTAAATATCTACTAAGGTAATTCAATCTCTACGAAGGTAATGAAATCTCTACTCTAACAATTCAATCTCTACTCTAGTATTTTACTGACCTCTACAATTTTCCGGTACTTCACTCACTACATGTGGTATCAGAGCCAGGAAGAAGAGCCAGTGCATAAACTCTATTAAAAAATAAAAAATAATAATGCTACGACTGTAAGCAAAAAAAAATATGACTATATAAATGCAATATAGAGTGCTAGCAGGGCCGACTTTAATGCTTTACTCCCTCCGGTCCAAAATAAGTAAATTTTTGGTTGTTTTCACATATCTTAAGAAATTCATCTTTTAACATTAATTAGCAATGAAATTGACCATATTAACCTTTACCATCTCTTCACATAAACTCTCCTAACACATACTCCAACATTTATTACTCAAAGGGCAATGTAGGAAAAAAATAATTAACTCATTCTTGAAATCTGCAAAAATCACTTATTTTGGACCACAAGAAAAAAGCCGAAAAATCACTTTTTTGGACCGGAGGGAGTAACTAATAAGCTTGTGCCTTAGGCCCCCAAATTTGGGGGATCCCATTTTTTAGAAATAATAGGTATATAATTATTTAAATAAAATAACATTTAGATTTTTTTAGTATAAAAGTAGATTTTGTCATATAAAAGGAAAGAACTTTTTTAGATACGTGAATAATGTAACCGTTTGACTTACTTAAAAATAGGTAGTATGAATAATTTTTCTAACATGTGAATTGAAAAGAAAAAATAGTACAAGTAGAAGATACTATATACTTAATCAAATAAAAAAGGCTTGATTTTTTTTCAAATATTTATATTGCTTAAAGAATAGAGTTATCAGTTCTTATAACAGTTTTTTCGGCATAAACAAGTTTTTCAAAATTAAAATTGACAAATTTTAGCTAAGATGATCACTAAGATGATCAACAATGTCTCAAGATCGGCTATAATATCAATTGAAAAAGATTTATTGGAAGAGATCGATTATAAAAAAAATTATTAACAACTTTGCATCTTAAAAGAATGAAGAATACACTTCAAACAAACATATTATAATCATTTTAAAAAATTTAAGCCTCATATTAAAATTTGGTTTTAGGTCGCATATCAACTTGAGCAGCCCTTGAGTGCTAGGCTGTACATAAACAAAATCTCTCTATTTGAAAAGGTAGCAGAAGATAGAGTCAGTTCATCATTCATCTTTCTTCCTTTTAACCTTTCTACCTTATCAAATGAAATCTTTAGGAATAGGAATTTTGATTTGACCTCTTTCCACTAGTGATCCCTCTATCTTTGTGTGGAAAAGCTTGATGCTGACCTTGGTGCTGCTATATTGTGTTTCATTCATGGTCCCATTTCTCTTATCTACTAGTGGACACGGCATCTCATCATCTCATGTCTCTCTCCCCCACCCCAGTAAATAGCCACCATAAATCCAAATTCTACGCAGTAAATTGCCATAAATCTATAAAAGCAGTGGAAAAGATGTTTCTTCTTTTGAATGTTTACAACAGAATTTATACCCCCCATTTTCCTCTCCCTCTGCACCTTCTGTCACTGTGTCCGTTCCATTATCAATACTTTGGCCCACCTCATAATAATTATAAAAAGGAAATTCCTCTCTTTCTATCTCTAAAAGCTGCTTCAATAAATATTTCCAAAAGTTGCTGAAATGTACACTCTTGGAATTTTTTACTATTTCCTTCAAGCTTTGCTTCAAGAAAAAGGAAATATCATTATTTTAACAAACTACTGAATGTTTTTTCAATAGTGTTACGGAGTCGTCATACGTATATATATATTAATAGGAGTTTGCTAGGCTTACCGGCGATGCCAACGCCGGTGAGCACAGCCAGGCAATGCTTGACGGAGGATGCGGCGCGTGCACTTGACGATGCGGTGGCCGTCGCTCGTCGCCGGAGCCACGCGCAGACTACCTCTCTCCACGCCGTATCCGCTCTCCTTGCACTTCCATCCTCTAGCCTCCGTGACGCGTGTGCACGTGCTCGCAGCTGCGCGTACTCGCCGCGGCTACAGTTCAGGGCCTTGGAACTCAGCGTCAGTGTTTCTCTCGATCGTTTGCCGACGGCCAAAACCCTAGATGAGCCGCCTATCTCGAACTCTCTCATGGCAGCAATCAAGCGCTCACAAGCTAACCAAAGAAGGCACCCTGATACTTTCCACATCTATCAACAACTTCAGCAACAGAATACCTCCAACTTCTCCATTTCCACTCTGAAAGTTGAACTAAAGCATTTTATACTATCGATTCTGGATGACCCGATTGTGAGTCGGGTTTTCGGGGAAGCGGGTTTTCGGAGTTGTGATATAAAGCTCGCAATTCTGAATCCACCCGCCATTTCTAGGTTTTCCAAGACGACGCGTTGCCCGCCTCTGTTTCTTTGTAGTTTAACCGATTCGGAGCTGAACAACCGTGGGTTTAGCTTCCCATTTTCTGGCGTTCCCAAAACGGTGAATAATGATGAGAATTCTAGAAGAATCGGGGAGATTCTTGTGAAGAAAGAGTGTAGAAATCCATTGTTAATCGGGATTTGTGCAAGTGATGCACTTTGCAGCTTCACTGATTGTGTACAGAAGGGTAAAAGTGGTGTCTTGCCTGATGAAATTAAAGGGCTGAGTGTAATTTGTGTTGAAAAGGAGATTTCAGAGTTCATAGGCGGAGGTGGGAGTGAAGAAATGATGAGCTTGAAGTTTAAGGAAGTAAGTGATGCTGTGGAGTGTTGTACAGCGGCAGGGGCTGGAATTATAGTGAATTATGGGGAACTGAAGGAGTTTGTTGATGATGATGAAGAGTCAGTGGAGTCAGTGAAATATGTGGTTTCTAGGTTCACTAAAATAGTGGAAGATTATAGAGGGAAATTGTGGTTGGTTGGAGCAGCAGCAAGTTATGACATTTATATGAAGTTTTTGGGTCGGTTCCCTACAATTCAAAAGGACTGGGATTTACATCTCCTGCCCATTACTGCATCATCCACTCCAGGACTACCTTCCAAATCCAGGTGGGTTCTTCTATTGTATTCCCCTTTAGGACATATTATTATAATGCTTTAGTACAGCATATGAGTGTTTTTTTATATGTCTGACAAAGTCACAAATTCTTTAATACACTTGACTTGAAACAATTTAAATATGGTTGTACCTAAACAGAGTTATGAAATGTCATAAAGTTGAACCAATAATGTTAAGTTTTTGAGATCTATTAAGTCAACCGTGAAATTTTGTCATTTGGGACTCTGGATGTGAGCTGCTTGAGAACCGTGAATGCAAATAATGAATCCTATGTTATTCTTTGTGTTTTGCTTTTGGAAGCTTGATGCGGTATATGGGATTGTAATTGTGACACCATCTTGGGGCAATTTTAATAAAATGATTCTATGACTTATCAAGTACGAGTAGTAGTAATGTTTTTCTATTATAATGTTTTATTATGTCCAGAATCTCTACTTGAGGCACGTACAGGTTTTCTAGTGTTTCTGCTGGCTGGTAATTGATAAATTTATTAGAAGTTACCTGAAGTATTTTATTTACTAGCATAATTTATTGAGTGTAGATCCACTACTGGATGTATTTTCCACTGTGCAATCTCATCTAGTCCAAAAGCAAGTTTTCTTTGGACGTACCTCATAACTCCAGAATCTGTTTGAATGTTTATCCTGCATTCATTTGGCCTTACCACAATTTTTGTCATTACTATGTTTGTAGCGTCACAAGCGGTTGCACATTAAACTGTTTTCTGCAGTAGTTGATTGGTTGTAGAGTATCTCTTTGCTTCTTAGCCTTGTACATATCTGATGTAATCACCATCTCTTGAAATGTCAAGAGTAGGTTAACTTGTACAAGTTTTTATGCCATTTAAAGGGTTGGGGATTTTTTTTTTTTTTAGGGGGGGGGGGGGGGGGGGCTTTTTAGCTTTGGTATTGGCGTCAGCATTAAATATTGGTCTCTTAAACTCTCTTTTCGAGTTTTCCGTTATGAATACGTAGATGTATGTGTAACTTAACCTTTCACTTCTTTAATGACTCAGTATTAGAAGTAAGGAGTAGGACATAATAAAATGCTAAGCAGGATAAATGTCAAAGCATATCTCTTTTCCTCTAATAAAAGAAAACAATGTGTGTAATCAGGAAAGGGGATGCAACACGTCATAAATGACCAAGCATTTCGCCTTTCTCGATTACAAATCCGTAGGCTCTTTTACATGTTGCTTAATTGCAAGAGCAGCCTGACGAAGAATAATGGAAACATAGGGAAGGACTATGTAAACTTAAACATCTTATCCCATATTTTCTGTCCTCCAATTTTTTTCCTTTAAGCATAAACATACGAGCTTCTTTTATTACAACTTACTTGGTACACTAAAAATCATATGTAGTTCTATCGTTTTCCCTTTATTTAATTTATTAATTTTTTTCTATAATATAGATTCCCTTTATTAGCTAGACTAAGTTATGTACTGGGTCCACTGTGTTTTCCATCACTCTAAGTTGCTCGGAAACGGTTGTGGGTGTCCGATACGGGTGCGGATCTAGAGGTCGGATCCTTCGAGATGTAAATTCTAAGAATTCGGGGATATGGGTCCTAGTACGGATACGGGTGGGGGGATCCGGCTTAAAATAATTCAAAAAAATAAAAATATAAAAATATCTCTAAATTATGAGAAATTTTGTGGAATACTTAGCTTGTAAAGAATGAATTTCTTTATTCTCAAGTTGTAGATAAGTAAATGATTGATTTCCTAGATAAGTATGCTATTTTCTTTAGATTTACCCTAGTTTTAGTTCTGATTTCGGGAATCAAACTGTATCTCATCTCAAATTTTTCTGCCTGATGTGGTCAAAGTATCCAAAATTGATTGACCAGATCCGGTACGGATCCCATACCCACACCCATACTAGTGTCGTGTCGACACGGGTACGGCACCTAAACTACCATGTCGGAGCAACTTAGCCATCACTTCCCTACTTGAAAAAGTTAAACCTGGACATTTGTTAAGTATTGCACGAGCCAGATAAAAGAATCAAGCATTGTTTTTTTTTTTTTTTTTAAATACTTATGATGTAGCAGTAGCTGCTCTGGTTTTGGGCCTACAGTAATAGAGAACACATGTGATGACATGGTCTAGCATATGTAAAGACGAGGGTTCAAATCCAAATGATAAGTTCGGTTTGCAGTATGCAATGTTTAGAACACCATAGACTGTCCTCCCAGTGTTTCCATTTTGTAGGTATGTGAACATTGTCTCCTCTCAGTTGATCTGTTGCAGTGTTTACTAGGTGTATGTGAACACCATAGTCCCTGTTTGTTTGGTACATAACAGAAACATCTTAGTTTCAGCTTTGAGCCCTAAAGTCTAGATTTTTGACTGTGACTCAAGTTTGATCTTTATTGAAACTTTAACCTTTAGCTGTGGAATCTTTTAAGGGTTCTGTCACAGTAAAAACATGATCGTATAGTTTTTCGTGCACTCAACAAATTAAACAACCCTATGCTTTATTCTGCGGTGTCTGCCAAAGAAGTTCCTTTTCTTTTTTTCCTTTTTTCTTTACTGAATCCCCGTTCTTTCTCTAATACACCTAGTAAAAGCCCTCCTGAGATTTCTTAATTTGATTCTGAGTGTTGTGCTGATTTAGTGCATATGCTAAGAGGTTAATTGTATAAGATTGTGTGCATCTTAGCTTCTGACTTTCTGTGTGCACTAATTCTTATGGTCGGGTACTGCTATTTGCAGCTTGATGGGGTCATTTGTTCCGCTTGGCGGGTTCTTTTCCACAGCATCCGAGTTTGAAAACTCGTGCAGAAACAAAAATGAACCTACAGCTCGATGCAACCTTTGCAATGAAAAGTATGAGCAAGAAGTTTCCACTACGCTGAGAGGAACAACTGCTTCAGTCGCTGATGAGCATGCAACACATTTATCTTCTTGGTTACAAAAGGCTGAATGTGGTCCAAGCAGGGGACTAGTTGGGGTAGAGGTGTGTCATTCAGTGTCCAATTCTTTTGCTTTTCATGTGATCATAGTTACATTATGGTTAACTGAACTAGTAACTCTCAGTAAAGATGTGCTCTGTCAATTCAGTGCAGGCCAATGAAGACAACAGTTTATTAAATGCCAGACTGGTGGGATTGCAAAAGAAGTGGAATGATATATGCCAGCGTCTTCATCACATACATCCATTTCAACCAGATGCTCTTCAAGCCAGGTCACATCTTCCCAGTTTTGGTATCTTTCAGAGTTGTGCTGCTGTGGTTGAAAGCACCAATAAAGGTTCATTGTTGGATGCAAGATTTACTAATCAAAGTTGTATGTTATCAGACTTGCCAAACACCTCCATGACCCAAAAGAACATGTCAAAATCAATCGTTTCTGAAGGTGAATCTGATTCCCAAGCTGAATTACTGCCTCAGAGTTTGGAAACACAGCAGCTGAAGAAGCAAAATATCTGGACCCCTTCCCCTCATGCTCCACATGATCTGAGCCTGCCCGATGATCGTACATCATCAGCTTCAAATGCTTCCGTTAGCACGGACCTGGGGTTGGGAACCATCTATGTATCCACTGAGAGAGAGCTGTGGAAACCCAGCTTTCAGGAGCACCAGGATCGCCTTCATTACTTTTCAGGATCAGTTTCTTCTGCTTCTTCTGTTCCTCAGTTAGACAATAAGTTGGATGCAAAAGACTTTAAGAACCTCTATAAAGCTCTTTCTGAACATGTATGTTGGCAAGAGGAAGCCATTTATGCCATTAGTCAGACTGTCTCCCATTGCAGAAGTGGAAATGGAAGGCGTCATGGCTCTAGCAAAGGAAATAATATCTGGCTCAGCTTCCTTGGTCCTGACAAAGTGGGGAAGCATAAAATTGCCAAAGCTCTTGCTGAGAAAGTCTTTGGTTGCAGCGATAGCTTGCTCTCTGTGGATCTGAGCTGTAGTGATGGGAGTAGCTACTCAAATTCTCTCTTTAACCATCAAGATACAAGAAACGGTTACGTGAATCTTAGGGGAAAGACAGTTGTCGACTACATTGTTGAGGAGTTAAGCAAGAAGCGTTGCTCTCTTGTGCTTCTTGAAAACATAGAAAAGGCTGATTTTCTTGTTCAGAATAGTTTGTCTCACTCTATCAGAACTGGTAAATTTTTGAACTTGCACGGGAAGGAAATCAGCATCAATAACATGATTTTTGTGATTACCTCAAATTCGGCAAAAGTTACTAAAGATTTCTTTTTGGGTCCTGAGTTTTCAGAAGAGAATATATTAGCAGCCAAAAACTTGCAGATGCAGATAGCAATTGGATCTGGCAATCTAAATAGGATTAGAGTGAAGGATACGAATTTGTGGATTACTTCAGGGGACAGAACATCAGAATCTTTCCCTGCATATAAAAGAAAGCAGACTGACCCGAACAATGGCAAGCTGTTTCAAATGCCGAAACGTATGTGCACCATCCCGAAATCTTCTCTTGATTTGAATTTGCCTGTGGAAGAGATGGAAGAGGAGAATCAACGTGATGAGTGTGACCGTGACTCTGGCTCTGAAGGTTCAAAAGCATGGTTGGAGGAAATCTTGGAGCAAATGGACGATAATGTGGTCTTCAAGCCATTTAATTTTGGTGCTCTTGCTGAGAAAATTTTGAAGGAAGTCAACTTCAACCTCCAGGAGATTGTTGGAGTGGATATAAAGCTGGAGATTGACTCAGAAGTAATGGCACAGATACTTGCCGCTGCTTGGTTATCTGACAGAAAGGAAGCTGTCAAGGATTGGGTTGACAAGGTTCTCCGCAGGAGCTTTATGGAGGTCCGAAGCAGGTTCCAACATATTGCTGATAGTACCATAAGATTAGTTAACTGTCAAGGCATTGCTGTAGAAGACCAGGCTCCTGGAATTCACCTTCCAGCTAAAATAACTGTAGGCTGATTTTTGGTCAGGTATGTGTTGTAATGTACAAATGCCGTCACTAGAATTTTGCGTGTTTAAGTGCTCTCTGTGCATATATTCCTGTAATCTTGTTCATCCTTCTCCAATTGTGTATTGTTGTATCTTCTAGAATTAGATTATTTTGTCGTAATCTTTGTACACAGAAGCATCCGTATCTCTATCCCAGACCCTTAAGTAATTTGGTTTCTCCCAGTTGAAAACTTTTGCCTTGTTCGTTTTTGGGAAAAGCTAGGTATATGTATCATCTATGTTTGCTGACTGGAGCATAACCAAAAAATAAAAATAAAAATGAAAGGCATTGCAAAGACTTTAATGCGGTCATATAATTTTTACTATTACTGCAATGCGTCTATGAACCCCTTTTCGGTTTTCCTGTTTGTTCACCCTCCCTTTCCTTTGCTTTCGTTTGCATTTGATATTTATGAATATTATTCTGGCACTCATAATAAAGAGCAAACGCAATATTCTGCTTAAAAGTTTTAACCAAAGAACTGAAGGCTTGAAGGTTGTGAGACTGCACTCCTCAAGTGTACTAGTCGATTAAGTCTGGAACACGTGCTAGATACGAGTATGGTAGATCAAAATGAAACAGCTCCTCTTGATAAGGGTCCTATTATAGCCCACTGTACTTCACATGGCCCTACTGAAAAGTAACATGAAAATTACGTGACTCGGGAGGGTTGGATCCAAAACCATGCGCCAAACTAGTATCAATATCTCAAAAACGAATCATCAATGCGCACGGAATGTACCATTGTGCCAAAATCACAATAACCGCATGAAATATCCTATCATGCCAATCTTAGTCCATATCAGAGAATCATATGCAGAGATATATGCATATGAACAAGAAATAAGCATGTCTGATACATATGGGTAGCGTGGAAAAATGGTTAAAAGAAAACAGTTAACCATCCATATTATCCACTAAAAAGCGGGTTGGATAATGAACCTTTTAAAAACGGGTCAAATATTGATAAGAACCATATTATCCATTTAGAAAATGGATAACCAATGGGTAAGCAATGGATAACCAATGTGTCTAACTTTTTCATTTGTAAAGCATCAAATTGGGGGTTCCTCAAGTTAGGGAGACTAAGAATTCTCCCAAAATTGATCATATGCAAGAAGTCATGGATAATATGGTTACCCATATTATCCGCCGGTTAACCCATTTTTTATCCATATTAAATATTTGTCGTGTCGCATAATTTATCCGTTTTTTCATTACCCATTTTCGACCCGAATCATATCCGACCTGACCTGCCCCCGCCCGTTTGCCACTCCTACATATGGGCAACGAGATAACACATGTAGAATATATGTATGTGTACAAGTATGACTACAACTACAACATGTAATCCATCATGCAAAATAGTCCATCATGTCCAAATAAAGAATCAAAAGCCTAGATATGATTTCTAGCATGAATAAAATAGCTCAAGTAACTATACAAGCAACTAAGGCGTAAACTTGAAGATACATATCTCACACACAGCATAAAGAAGCTAAAATCTATCTCAAACGTGGTATATCCTTGGCACGCACATATATGCTCATCACCTTGCATACACATCATCTCCAAACACGTAATACTTTGCATATAAGTCCATTTTATAAAATTAAAGTCCTCAAATCGAGATTAGCCAGGATACTTTAAATTAAAGTCCTCAAATCGAGATTAGCCAGGATACTTACCTCGTCCAAAATATGCTTCAACCTTCCAAATGCCCTTTCCTCTATCTTTGACCTCTAAATGCTCCAAATCTAGCCAAAAAATACTCAACGAGATCAAATAAATCTTTAGAATCAACTCAAAACAATAAAGCTTCGATCTTTAATCAAATCTTTAAAGTAAAAAAAAAAAACCAACTCGGGTCCACATGGTAAAGTTCAGAATAAAAGTCGGATCTCGTTGACCCATAACTTACGAGTCCAAATATGTGATTAGCTTCCGAATTCGACTTCAAATCGATGTTCAAATCCACAAATTATAGTTTCTTCACTTCCATGTTAATAATCATCTTTTCTTCTTTTAGATTCCTTGATTTGGAGCCAAAATTAATGATTCATGCATGTAAAAATTATAGATCTAGGTTAGGATTCCTTATTCCAATAATGTAGATGAAATTTCCTTCAGAAATCTCCTAAATCCGAGTTGTATAACTCCCAAAATGATAAAATGAAGGTATGTATAAAATGGGCTTAAAAAAGAAAGCTGAATTTTCAGCAATGAAGCTCCGCACAGTGGTCCGCGCGACGCGAGACCATAGGCTAGCACATCTAAGGCCGCGTCTGGGGTTCACGCGACGCGAGACCATAGATGAGCCTGTATAATATGGTGCAACACCTTTTTCAGTCAAAAACTTTTCCGAACACTTCGAAACTCACACGAGGTTCCCGGACCCCGTCCAAGCATCCTAACTAGTCCTTATACCCATTACGAACTTGTCCAAGGATTCAAGACATTCAGAAACATCACAACTAAGAATCAAGTTCCAAAGTAAATTATGAACTCTCTTAAGTTTTTCAAGTTCCAACATTCGCACGATACATATGCATCACATCCAAACTTCTCGGGTGTTAAACCGAACTTCGTATAAGTCCGAAATCATCATACAAACTTATTGTATCCTTCAAATCACTAATCCGAGCTCGTAATGGATATTACAATTCACATGGAATTTTTTTTGGTGTTTAGTTGGAAAATCAAATGACTTTTCGTTGCTTTTTTCTTGATGTTTTCTTTTTGCCAGAGTTCTCTCCCATTGTTGACCTCTTCTTCCCACGTGTATGTCGTTTGTATATCACGTGTATCTCATGTATATAATATTAATACACATGACATGCACAAAATATACTCACTTGTATATCATTGTATTTACTTGTATTTCTTGTGTATGTCACTATATGTAAAATAATACATAGGTCATAAAGTAGCAGATATACACCAAACATACACAAAAATACAATGAGATACACTGCATATACATTCATTTTCACCTTCAAAATCACCACCACAAAAGTACCATAAACCACCATTACCGCCACTCACTCCACCATAAAAATATAAAAATCACTTTCATACTAAAAAAAGGGGGGAAGCAGAAAAGGCCTTTCTAGATCTAGACAGATCTATTTCCCAACAGAGAAAATGCCGCTGGTAAATCACCGCAAGCCACGAAGGAGGAGAAGAAATCTGAAGAGAGGAAACCATTACGTTTAGTCGCCAAGTGTATCAGAAAGAAGAAAGAGGTGGAGAAAGCAACTCCACTACCAACTTCGATGATTTGCAAAGAGGACGACGGTGGCTGGAGTTACAGTAGTGCCCGGTGTTACAGCGGTGGCCAGAGATAGGGACGAGAGATGGGCCAGCGGCTGGAGTTAGGGATAGCAATGGGGGGGGCAGGTGCGGGTGCGGCCGAGTTTTCTCTGATGCGAGCGTAGTGGGTTTGCTCTTATGCTGGTGGGGGATGGTGCGAGGCGGGTTGACTCTTTTTTGTAAAGATTTCAAGTGAGGCGGTGCGGGTTGCGGGTTGAAACCATTAAAGCAATCTACTACCTTTCTTGCTCTTCCCCAGTTTTGACATTAAGCTTAAACACTTCATCCAGTTTTGTTTGTCTATTAAACTCTTTTCTTTATCTCTATTTTTATGTTACTTGGCGAGTGTAGATAATAAAATTGCGTCGAGAAAATAAAATCAAGACCGAAAATATCGCAACAATCGTAGTATTTGATTTCGAATATTTGAGTGTTACAATCTCTATGAATCCTCTGATTCTTCTTTTCAATAGTAAATAAATTCAAGGGCCTTTGAGCTTGATCTTGAATCTATATTTGTTTCCACGAACGATGATCTTGTTCTTGAGCTTGAGCTTGATTGCTTGAACTTGACCTTGATTCGTTCTTCGTTCTTGAGCTTGAACTTGATGTCTTGAACTTTGAAACTTGTAGAGAAATTTGTGGCGTTTGATCCACGAGCTCTCTCTTGCTTCTTGTTATAACTTCTGGTGTCTTTTTTGGGTTATGAAGACCCCTATTTATAGTTGTGGGAGGAAAGAGTTGGGATAAGAACAAACTCTTTCCGACCAATCAAATTGAAGTGTGACATGACATCATTTGATTGGCCAGAACATGTCACTTGCACACATGGCGCGGTTTCATTGGCCATTTAATGTGACTTGGCATGCCTTGTCATTTTGACACACGGCATGATCCTATTGGCTCTTCCGTTTGACTTGGCGTGCCACGTCATTTGACACGTGGCACTGGGCCTCTAGGTAGATGACATCTTGGGCCTAATGAGATGGGCTCATTATTTGTAGGCCAATTATAAATGGGCTAGCCCAGTTAATATTTATTGGACCTAAATAATTAATTCAATTATATTAGCCCATAATATTTATTTGGACCAATATATCTTGAATTTAAAATATAATTCAAATTATTTTATTGAATCTAAATTCAATAAAATTTGTATGCTTACAAATGCCCCTACTTCAAGACTTGTCAAGATTGATTTGTCTAATCCTAAAGACTAGGCTTGAAGTATAATTTTTTTTCTCCCTTTTCTTTGATGCGTGCGCCCGAAATTTTACCAAGCCAGTTTGTATGCACAGGTAACAATCTTCTTTGACCAACTTTGATCATTAATTGATAGCAACTTTCTTCAATGTTACCATTTCTTTCTTCTTGTTCCTTGTTTTTTTTTTTTTTTTTTTTTTTTGTCTTTAAAGGAAAGACCTGTGTAGTATTCCTAATTTCCATTTGAGGAATCATAACTATAGTCTAAAAAATAGACAAAAGATACCACTCTACAACAGTGTATGTGATCACAGGGGACCACAATTGCTTTCCTATTTCAACTCAAAGTGTGACCTCTTTATTGACAATTGCACGTTAACTCAATCTTTTGGAATATGCCACATGTATCTTCTGTTCCCATTTATTTTTTACTCAATCCTTCTTTGACTCAAACATTCAAATATGTCGCCTAATTATCACTGAACTAGGAGATCACTGCCCGACCACTCCATCCTTCATAGGAGTACAATTCGACTCCACTAAGGAGAATCTGTAGTCCCACATCGAAATCTCACTTCCCAATCAGCTTCATAGGAGATCTATATAAACCCCATGCTCATATTTGTTGAGCATCAATTCGCAGTATTTGCAAGCCGCTTGAGTTTATTTTTTGTGGACTCGGAAGCATTAACGCGAAGATAATTTCTTCTTCTTTTCTTGTGCTTTTCTTGTTTTGTTGTCTTTTTTTTTTTTTTGTAGGTCAAGCGAGAAAGATATGTTTTTGTTCAACAAGATGATCCACGCATGAAGAAGGCAGTCTTAGGGTGTGAGGGGATGAGTACTCATCCTTGCCCGAATATCGAAGAGATTAATCTCAAAATGGCCCGACTACCGGAGAGATTACTCTCAATGTGGCCCGATTACCGGAGATATTACTCTCAAAATGGCCCGACTACCGGAGAGATTACTCTCAATGTGGCCCGATTACCGGAGATATTACTCTCAAAATGGCCCGACTACCGGAGAGATTACTCTCAATGTGGCCCGACTATCGGAGAGATTACTCTCAAAATGACCCGACTACCGGAGAGATTACTCTCAATGTGGCCCGACTACCGGAGAGATTACTCTCAAAATGGCCCGACTACCGGAGAGATTACTCTCAATGTGGACCGATTACTGGAGAGACCAACTTAAGGTGCAAAGGGACTCATATGTCCACCTTAAGATTGGAAAGTTATAGTTCCTTTTAAGGACAAACCCACGAAGAGGCCAACTTAAGGTGCAAAGGGACTTATATGTCCACCTTAAGATTGGAAAGTTATAAAGCTTCAACTCGAAGACGACATCGACTTGAACACTTGGAAAACTTTGAAGATTTGGCGGACTTTGCAGACTTCAACTCGAAGATTCGGAGAGCTTAAACAATTCAACTTTAAGATCGGCGAATTTGAAGACTGAAACTTGAAGACTTCAACTTTGAGACTTGGAGGGCTTAAATATTTCAACTTGAAGATCGGTGAATTTGAAGACTTCAACTTGAAGACCGACGAACTTGAAGACTTCAACTTTGAGACTTAGAGGGCTTAAATATTTCAACTTGAAGATCGGCGAATTTGAAGACTTCAACTTGGAGACTTCAACTTGAATACCGACGGACTTGAAGACTTCAACTTGGAGACTTCGAGGGCTTAAATATTTCACCTTCTCTTTTACTTTACATTGTCCGACTTTTATCTTAGTCGCATAATTTTCAGCTTTACGTGCTTGTAACAAAAGATTCATATCTTGTCGTGGGAGAGTCCAAATAATGAACCGTTTGATTTCTCGAAAATTAGACTTCAATATCTAAAATATATCCAAAACTTAGAATCAAACACCTTCAGAATTGCCCCGGATAATATTTTGAAACCAACTCTAGATTTCACCACGTTGAAAATTTCAGATTTGCACAGTCTCACAAAAAAAAATCATATCTTGGTGTAGAAATATCGAAATTGCAAACCGCTTGATTTCTTGAAAACTAGACTTCAAAATTTAGAACATACCCAAAATTCTCAACCAAACAACTTCAGAATCGTCCCAGATAATATTTTGAAATCAATTTTATATTGCACCACGCTATCAATTTCAGATTTGCGCAGTCTCACCAAAAAATTCATATCTTGGTGTAGAAATATCGAAATTGCAAACCGTTTGATTTCAAGAAAACTATATTTCAAAATCTAAAACAAATCCAAAATTATCAATCAAACAACTTCAGAATCGTCCCAGATAATATTTTGAAATCAACTTTATATTGCACCACGCTATCAATTCCAGATTTGCGCGACTTCACCAAAACATTTGCATCTTGGTATGGAAGCCTTGAGATCGGAAGATGTCTTACTTGCCATCAATTGAAATTTAAGAGCTATATTCTCACAAATATCTTGGGTTCAAGCCTCACTAAATTTGAAACATTGTGCCAAGCAATCTTTTCCTTATATCCTTTTGACGCCTCTCTTCTCTTCCCCTTTTTTTTTAAGGCAGAGGGCGGACTTGGAGACCAACAAACTTGAAGGTTTGGCGAACCTGAAGACATAGAGAATCCCTGGACTTCATTGTAAATACTTGACATCCTCCAAAAATCGGCCCATTGAAGATATCAATTTACCGTGGAGGGTTGCCCCCTTTAAATCAAATGAGATCAAAGTTCAATAGGAGGATGGCGTTTCAGCTTGATTTTACATTCCTCCATACTTCACTCAGACAACAATTGGGGCAATATGTATCTTTTGAAATTATGCGACTGAACTTAGAATGAAACTCTAAGCTGCCTACGTACCTCAGTGAAGAGGATCAAGTCATACAGTAGTTCAGAATAGGTAGATTTTTTTCTTCTTTTTTTTTACGTCCTAACTTTTGCCTAGGCCGCCTCTTTTAAGATTTTTCAACCTAGCGGACTTTTTTTTTGGGCCGTACACAGTTTAGACTCATGCGGGCCAGGAGTGTAGCAACATGCAGTTTAGGCTCGTGCGTCAAGGAACGTCATGACTTGCAGTTTAGGCTCCTACGTCGAGGAGCGTTGCAACTTCAAGGATAATACTTCTTCAAAAACTTGCCATTGATAGGGTCGATTCTCATGCCATCTGCATCAACCAGCTTGTAAGCCCCACTTGAGTAAGCTTCTTGTACGACATATGGTCCATCCCATTTCGAAGTGAACTTCCCTACAGGTTTATGGGAAGTAATTATGGGTCTTCGTACGGCAAGGACTTGATCTCCTACTTGAAAGGATCTCGGGCGGACTCTTTTATTGAAGGCGCGAGACAATCGAGCCTGATAACATTCAAGACTCTATTGAGCTTCCAACCTCTTCTCATCAAGAGCCTCCAACTCTGCTAATCGAAGTCGAGTATTTTCTTCATCAGTGATCCCTTCTTGAATAGCCAGTTGTAATGAAGGTATTTGACGCTCAAGTGGCAAGACGGCTTCGGCTCCACAAACGAGTGAATAAGGAGTCGCTTGTGTTGGCGTACGGTGAGTCGTCCTATATGCCCATAGAGCTTTTTCCATACGGTCATTCCAATCTCGTTTGGATTTGGAGACGACTTTCTTTAACATGTTGCATAGAGTCTTGTTGAATGCCTCAGCTAGACCATTGGCGGCAGCATTGTACATCGAAGAGTTACGTTGCTTGAAGCCAAAGAGATCACAAATCTTGTTCATCAACCTATTATCGAATGGCTTTCCATTATCCGTTATTATGTAACGAGGAATGCCAAAACGATAAATAATGTTTACTCGGATGAAACTTGCAACATTTTCCTTCTTTACTTCCTTAAGAGCAACAACTTCAACCCATTTTGAGAAGTAGTCAGTTGCAGCCAAGATGTATAGGTGCCCACCAGAGGACTTTGGTAGTGGTCCAACAACATCCAATCCCCAAGCGTCAAACGGCCAGGATGCAATAGTCGGGTGCAACACTTCAGGAGGTTGATGAATAAAATTCGCATGGAATTGACAAGCCTTGCATCTTCGAGCATAGTCCAAGCAATCTTTTACCATCATTGGCCAATAGTATCCCATCCTTTTTATATGGAAGTGGAGCTTTGGTCCAGACTGGTGTGACCCACATACCTCGGAATGCGCTTCTTGCAAAGCTTGGAGTGCTTCATCTTCCCCTAAGAATCACAAGAGTACTCCCTCGAATGATCTTCTGTATAGGGTATCTTTGTAGTAAAGGAAGCGAGGTGCACGACGACGGATTTCAGTTCTTCTCTGCGGATTTTCTGGAAGTATCCCATAGCACAAGTAGCCGATAATGGGTTGTCTCCATTCTTCTTTCCCAACTTCAGAAACAGCGACAAGATGTTTGAGTTTATTTTCTTCACCTTCGGCCTCGTTTGGCGGCGGTACTACCCATTTTTGGCAGACAGTAACTTGCGCTTGATCAGGCAGGATTAACGATGAAGCTAGGGCAGCTAAAGCATCCGCCTTCTTGTTTTCTTTCCTTGGAACATGTTGAATAGTCACATCACCGAGCCACCCCATTAATTTTTTAGCATAATCATGATATGGGCGTAGTTCAGGCTTCTTGACCTCGTAACTACCTAAGAGCTGATTGACCACTAACTGGGAGTCACCAATGACTTGCAATTGCAGTTGCTTCATATCAACGGCCATTTCAAGACCAAGTATTAATGTTTGATACTCAGAAACATTGTTGGCAGAGTTGTGTCAAGGTGAAGGAGTATGGCAAGACTACACCTTGGGAAGTGACAAACACTACGCCAGCACCAGCTCCTCCACGATTTGCAGCACCATCAAAGTACATCTTCCATGGAGGTTGAACTTCAACGACCATTGCGTCCTCATCAGGTAGTTCGTCAGTTAGCTCCCAGTCATCAGGTATCGGATGATCTGCCAAGAAGTCTGCCAATGCTTGTCCTTTTACAGCCTTTTGAGGGATGTACAAAATCTCGAATTGTTGAAATTGGAGGTACCATCTCGCTAGTCGATCACTAAGAATAGGTTTTGACATCACGAACTTGATAGGATTTGCCTTAGAAACAAGACGGACAACATGAGCTTGAAAGTAGTGCTTCAACTTTTGAATCGAGAAGACTAGCGCCAAACACAACTTTTCAATTGGCGAATAATTCAGCTCGTTTGGTGTCATCATCCTGCTCAAGTAGTAAAGGGAGTTTTCTTTCCCTTCACTATTTTCTTGGGCCAACATCGCTCCAATAGACCGCTCTTGTGCTGAAATGTATAGTATCAGCGGCTTTCTAGGTATAAGGGCTGCCAAAACTGGAGGCTTCATCAAATAGGATTTAATGCTCTCAAAGGCATTGCTACACGCTTGGTCCCATTTGAAAGGGACGCCTTTCTTCATAAGGCGACTGAATGGTTGGCACCTCCCAGCTAGGTTCGAGATGAATCTCCTAAGGTATGCTAGCTTTCCTTGCAGACTTTTTAATTCATGAATATTGCGGGGCTCGGGCATTTTCAAATTGGCATCCACTTTGGCTTGATCAATTTCGATCCCTCGATGTCGAACAATGAAACCAAGGAACATCCCGAAAGTAACTCCAAAGGCGCATTTTAATGGATTCATCCTAAGTTGGTACCTCCGGAGCAACTCAAACACCATTCTCAAGTCTTTCAAGTGGTCGCCCTTCTCTCTTGATTTTACCACCAAGTCGTCAACATAGCATTTGACATTCTTGTGGAGAAGATCGTCAAAAATATTTTGCATAGCTCTTTGGTAAGTAGCACCAACATTCTTCAAGCCAAAAGGCATTACCTTGTAGCAGTAAATACCCTTGGGGGTACAGAACGCAGTAAGCTCTTCATCTTGTGGTGCCATGCGAATTTGGTTATAGCCCGATGAACCGTCCATGAAAGACATTTCCCCGTAACCAGTAGTAGCATCGATCATCAGCTCTGGAATAGGAAGCGGGAATTCATCTTTGGGACACGTATTATTGAGATCCCTGAAGTCAACGCATACTCAAATCTGGCCATTCTTCTTCCTTACAGGGACAATACTTGAAATCCATGTTGGGTATTTAACTTCCCGAATAAATCCAGCTTCAATGAGTTTGTTAACTTCAGTTTCAATCAGGGGAACCAAGTCCGGCCTAAAGCGCCTTTGAGCTTGTTTAACAGGGCGAGCACCATTTTTGACTGCAAGGTGATGGACTGCTACTTTCGGGTCCAAGCCAGGCATATCTTTGTAACTCCAAGCGAAGACATCCCTGAACTCCTTGAGTAACTCAATATAAGTGCTCTCTTCATCAGCTTCTAGTAAAGCACTTAGGCAGGTAGGTCTTGGTTCCTCACCGGTGCCAAGGTTAGCTTCTTTTAAGGCAGCAATTGTCATCTTCACTCCTTCTTCAAGTTCGGGTGGAGCGTCTTTCGCATCTTCATCTTCTTGAGAGTCCCCATCGTTGAAGGATATGTGATAACATGGTGAAACATCCTCCGATTCTGCATTATCCTCCATTGAAGATGGAACACCATTCTCGCCTTGTACAGTAACATGATACGAAGAACCCACACTTTCTTCCTCTTCGTCACGCTCCTTAGTGTAGACCACAATATTTGGCTTTACCTCCAGTACTTCTTTACATGAAACCACAAGTTTTGTTTGTCGCCTCATTCTAGAAGGAACCAAACTTTGGAAATCCTTAGAGATTTTTTGGATTATGGGCGAGGCGGGTGTTCTTATGTTTTGAAAATTTCTCTGGAACTTGTTCCCCTTCTTTAATGGACCCAATCTTTTAAACACGGAGGTCCTCACAGGTGATTTTCCAAGTCGATCAAACACAGAAGGCTTGTTAGAAGCGGCAGATTCGTCTTCTACAGTGATATAATTGCTACTCGCCCTTCTTATGGAGATGCGCACTGGTGACGGTTGATTGTATCCTAAACCTTCACGTGGTTGTCTCGTTGCAGCTTCTGATGGTAGCTTCCTAACTTTGACAGCTCATTAGGATTGTATCCAGCTTTTGCAAATAGCTTGTAAGCGTTAAGATCAAAACCTTCATCTGTTCGCTTTGTAGGGAGTGCCACATTCTGCAAATGATTTTGGGCTACAAACCCTGCAAGCGGTTTCGAGGACAACTTTACTTCATCAATTCGTTTTACCGAAAGAGTTAACTCCTTTAGCGTCTTGGTTTGGAGATTAGATGATTCACCTTCATCTTTCTTCCTTTTAGGGACATATTGGAGCGCAGGACTCACTTTCTTGCCATAAGACGCAATACCCCCTCTATAAGATTTATTCGCGTTGGGTTGTACCTCCTCGGTAACATCTTTGACTCTACCAGTAGTCACTTCGGCTCTTTTAGTTGTGGGATCGTCATTCTTGCTTTTCATGCCATCATCAACTTTTATCTCCTTCACAATGCGGTTCTTCAAGTAGAACTTTGCATCGGCGAAGTGTGACTCTGCCTCGGTGAATGGGTCATCATCAGCAACTATCTTCTTCTCGACTTCACCCTCGTAGTATTTCAAACATTGATGGTAGGTAGATGGAACCACTTTGTTCTCATGTATCCAAGGCCTTCCAAGCAAGATGTTGTATGAAGTCTCTGCATCGATCACATGTAGCCATGCACTTGATTGCATATCTTCAATGGTGATTTCCAGCCTAATCGCGCCTATGGCTCTTTGCCCCCCTTGGTTGAATCCTTGGATCATCACACGACTTTCTGAGAGTTCGTTCATGGGAATACCAGGTTCTTTCACAGTGCGAATTGGAAAAATGTTCACTGAGGATCCTCCATCAACCAAAATTCGATTTACCCTTTCATCACGCATATAGCCAACCAGGTACAATGGGCGGTTATGAAGAGTGTCACCTAGCAGAAGATCGTCATTTGTGAACGTGACTTTTCCTCACAAGCATTAACTTCTTGAGGAGTGGACTCAGTGAGCTTTTCCGAAGATGGTGCTAACGGTAGGTCATCACTCTTTTCTTCCCCTTTGTCGGCATTGTAACAAGAGGCCTCAACACGATCACGGGAAATCTTCGTGCGGAACCAAGATGGCAAGAACTCCTCCAAAGTCACTGTATGTCGTGGCTTTTGAGGGTGGTGCATCTCCACTTTTGCTTTCTCCCAACGCCTAACTTGATTCTTTTTCATTGGCCTTTTTACCATCATCTTCCTTGTTGGTTGTTTTACTGATTCTTTTCATGGGCTCCTTTTGTGGCGCCTACGATGAGTCACCAACGTCCAACCTTTATCATCATCAGGTTGATCATCTTCAACTTTGTTGTTCTCCAGTAATTCTTCATTTTTGATTCTTTTTAAACTGCATAACTCATCTAGATTGAATGAACCAAAGGTGATAGAGACTTGGTTCGCGCTTGCTTTCTCATCTTCAAGCACGATCTTCTTTTCGCGAGCCAAGTCCATGACTTTGTCCTTGAAGACAAAGCACTTCTCTAGAGGGTGGCTCACAAGTCGATGGTATTTGCAGTAATTTGGGTCATTTGTTTTCCCAGCTTCATTTGGTTGCTTCATCTCTGGAAGCTCAATGAGATTTAACTCAAGGAGTTCTTCAAAGATAGCTGGCACGTCGGAATCTAGAAATGGGCACTCTTTCTCTTGCATTTCTTTTAGAGTCAACTTTCCACTTGGCTTATCGTGAAAAGATGTGGATTTCATACTCTGCTTCTTGCTCACCTTCGTCGTGAACTTCATAGGTGACGTGTTGACATTCATAGCTTCTTTGCTTTCAGACTTGGGTACGAACTTGCCCCACTTCCTGACTTCTTGCTTGTCATTCCCTTTGCGCGGTTCATAGATGGTCAGCCTTTCATTTCCAGCGGAGGCCATGCTCAATTCCATGTCATGGGCACGAGTTGCAATTTCTTCAAATGTGCCAGGCTTGATACCTTGCAAGATGTAGCGTAATCCCCAATGCATGCCTTGGATGCACATCTCTATGCCTGAAGCTTCACTAAGCCTGTCTTTGCAGTTGAGGCTTGTATTCCTCCACCGATTGATAAAGTCACTGGTTCCCCCTTTCGTTGACGAGTATTTGTAAGTTCTATCATACTCACAGTACGTCTCGTACTATAAAAGTGATTGAGGAACTCTTGCTCTCGTTGATCCCAGCTATCGATAGATCCAGCCTCGAGGTTCGTGTACCAGTCAAAAGTATTTCCTTCTAGCGAGCGGACAAACTGCTTGATGAGGTAATCTCCATAAGTCCCCGCATTGTTGCACGTCTCCACGAAGTGCGCAACATGTTGCTTTGGGTTACCTCTACCATCAAACTGTTGAAACTTTAGAGGTTGATAGCCAGCGGGCCATTTTCAACATATCGACCCTTGCAGTGTACGTCTTTGCATATGTAAGGGAGGATTTGGCAGCACCTTCATATTTGTTCTTAATGGTTCCTTCAATGAACTCCTTCAATTGATCGATTGGAATCATCCCTCCAGATGAGACAGGGATAGCCTTAGTGGATGTTGTTTGTCTTAAGGGAGAGTCACTCTCTAGAACCTCTAGGAGCTTGCCGGGTGCATGGGTGGATTCTTCTTCCATCAAGATTCCCACCCTGTCTGTTAGCTTGTCAATTCTAGCCTCTTGATTTTGCATGCACTTGGTCAAGCCAGCGATTGCTTCCGTCAAGTTTGCCAACTGCTCCTCCATAGATGTAGTGTTTGTCACCATGGCTTGCATGATTGTCGTGAACGACGGAGAGTAACATGGATTTTCACACAGATTGATCCTTGATTGGCTCACGCTATGTGGTGTAAGGGGGGAGGATCCATCACTTGAAGCATCATCATCTTCCTTCACAGCAGAGTGCTTGGATCCGGAGAGGTCAAGCAGAGCAAGAGTTTTCTTGATCTTTTCAACAACATCGCTCCCTCCTTCAGATGCGTTTGTGGAAGATCTTGCTCCTTTCGGGGATGAAGATCCGAAAACAGGGGTTGATGCGGACGACACTTAGGGTGCTTGTTGTCCTAAAGAGCTTGCTTTGCTCCTCGTAACTGGTCCGAAGCTTCCAAAGGTGACATCGAGGATGCTTTCCACATCAGCATAGAACCTGGAGTTAGCAGCCTTGGTGGAAGTTGAACCGAAGTTGATTTTCTTTGAAGCCATTTCAATGTTCTTGGACTTTGGTGATTGAAAAGTTGAGATGAGAGGTAGAGATTGTCCCACTGGGCGTGCCAGAATTTGTAGACAATAAAATTGTGTCGAGAAAATAAAATCAAGACCGAAAATATCGCAACAATCGTAGTATTTGATTTCGAATATTTGAGTGTTACAATCTCTATGAATCCTCTGATTCTTCGTTTCAATTGCTTTGCTCCTCGTAACTGGTCCGAAGCTTCCAAAGGTGACATCGAGGATGCTTTCCACATCAGCATAGAACCTGGAGTTAGCAGCCTTGGTGGAAGTTGAACCGAAGTTGATTTTCTTTGAAGCCATTTCAATGTTCTTGGACTTTGGTGATTGAAAAGTTGAGATGAGAGGTAGAGATTGTCCCACTGGGCGTGCCAGAATTTGTAGACAATAAAATTGCGTCGAGAAAATAAAATCAAGACCGAAAATATCGCAACAATCGTAGTATTTGATTTCGAATATTTGAGTGTTACAATCTCTATGAATCCTGATTCTTCGTTTCAATAGTAAATAAATTCAAGGGCCTTTGAGCTTGATCTTGAATCTATATTTGTTTCCACGAACGATGATCTTGTTCTTGAGCTTGAGCTTGATTGCTTGAACTTGACCTTGATTCGTTCTTGAGCTTGAACTTGATGTCTTGAACTTGAACTTGATTGCTTGAAGCTTGAAACTTGTAGAGAAATTTGTGGCGTTTGATCCACGAGCTCTCTCTTGCTTCTTGTTATAACTTTTGGTGTCTTTTCTGGGTTATGAAGACCCCTATTTATAGTTGTGGGAGGGAAGAGTTGTGATAAGAACAAACTCTTTCCGACCAATCAAATTGAAGTGTGACATGGCCGCATTTGATTGGCCAGAACATGTCACTTGCACACATGACGCGGTTTCATTGGCCATTTAATGTGACTTGGCATGCCTTGTCATTTTGACACACGGCATGATCCTATTGGCTCTTCCGTTTGACTTGGCATGCCACGTCATTTGACACGTGGCACTGGCCCTCTAGGTAGATGACATCTTGGGCCTAATGAGATGGGCTCATCATTTGTAGCCCAATTAAATGGGCTAGCCCAGTTAATATTTATTGGACTTAAATAATTAATTCAATTATATTAGCCCATAATATTTGTTTGGACCAATATATCTTGAATTTAAAATATCATCCAATTATTTTATTGAATCTAAATTCAATAAAATTTGTGTGCTTACAGTGAGATTATCAACTCATTTTCCGCCAGATCAAATTACACTAATTCAGTTTCTGACAATTTTTTTTCCAGTTTGTGACAATTGAATTGACAATTTCTTGGCCTAAGAAAGCCGTCTTTTTATTTTCCTTTTATATTAGTATTGGTATATATTTTGCAATTACAGGAGACACTGTTACCAACCAATGTTTTAATTAAAATGACCAAAAAACAACTGAAAAGGTGTACTATCAAAAAGAATTTGAAAAGGTAACCAGAGAGTTATTGCCTTTGTAAATACAACTGGGTCAATAAAAACGACGAGAAGGATTGAGCACATTTGATTGAGAATCAGTTGAATTGTAATATTTAAAAAATTGTTTTTCTCATAAGCTCTTCATTTAAAAGAATAATAAAATATTTAACCTATTTGTTTCAGTTAAATAACAAAATGAAAGAAGAAAAAAACTTATGCGGATGCGAGGCGGGTCTTTACGGATGCTAGGGGTTGTGGAAAATAGAAAAATTGCTAGGCGGGGCGGATTGAAATTTTTGTAAGTTCAATCTTAAACCGCCCCATACCCGCTCCGCCCCCCTGCCATCCCTAGCTGGAGTGAAGGTGGTAGAAAGAGGATTAGGGTTAGGTAGTAGAGAGAGATGTCAAAATATAAGCCTAAATCAACAGACGTCCTATTTTCTTGAGTTGTTATATTTTAAGAAGTATTGTTATGTTGCGTAATTAGTAGAAAGTTTTTAAAATCGATGATTAGGGTCCTTTTTCACCATAAAGGGTAAGATTCTTAATAAAAAATAAGTACAATATATATATATATATATATATATATATATATATATATATATATATATATATATTCCTCCAACATTCAATTTTTATTATGTTGGCTCATTAATCTAATTCTATCATGCTCCATTCAAATTTGCAAAGAATTCACGCTTAAACATGGATATACAAAAAAGTTAAAACATAAACTAGAATATATAAGGAGAGAGAAGGTTAAAGAGAGTAGAGTAGTTCATCTATAACTTTTTATTTTTATTTTATTTTTATTTTTTTAATTATGACTTGGGTAGGAATATAGTTAATGAAGTTGAATCAAATGAAAGAATGCGAAAACAAAAAAAATATTAAAAAACAAGAATGGATTAAAATGAACAGAGGTTTGTAAAAGGTGTAATGCCAATATATAAGAAAAAATTTCGCATAAGAACAACTTAGCTCCTTACTTTTTAATTTTACTAATTTCTCGGCACGTGCGTTGTACGTGTATATTAAGTCATATAGTACCAGTTATATTTCTTGCACTTCTCAAGTGAGAGACAGAGCTTGAGATTTGCAAAAATGAAGATGATTGGTCATTTATTTGGGTCATTGGGTATTTATATTCGGTATCCATGGTAACTTTTTTATTGTAGTGATCCAAGAAGTGTTTCTAATAAATCCATCTCGAGTTTAAAATATTTTTTAACGTCCAAGATAACAAAATGGTAACAGTTGCGCTCTTAGTAACGTAAAAGATACACATAACAATGGAAAAAATAAAGAAAATTAAGGCGAAACAATTCGAACTCAATTAAATTCTACTCATCTTCAAATTATGACTATTTTACAGTACACATACAACTCAATAACAAACGGTAAAAGTAGATTTAGAACTCATATCAGAAAATCAATTGATAAACAAAGACAAGGAGGAACATGAGAGGTTTGTATGAATACAAATGTTTTTTGCTGATTAAATAGAAGTGAACATACAAATCGATTTCGCTGAAAATAAATAAGGCGAAAGTTTAGCGGATAAATATAAGAAGATGACTGAAGAAAGAAGATGACAGTCTGGTGAAGAAGTAGTAAGAAGTTGAGCCTGAAACATTAACAGAGAAGATGGAAAAGGTGATTGCTCATTTTACCATGTTTTTGAGTTAAAATTTTCAAACTACGTACTATCTCGTGTCGAGTACTCCATGCATCCCACATCTTATGTATATATACCTTTTTGTTGTTTCTTTTCTATTGTAAAGAGCATAGTTTGTTGTACTAATATCAATTTGTCTTTCAAATCTCTACAACGGCAGGGAAATAGGATATAACAAACAATTACAAAGAAAATAACCATGCACTTGTATTAAAAAAATATATTTTTCTAGTAATATATTTATTTGCAACAAAGTATTTACGTAGAGAGACCAGTAAGAAATTTTAAGAGATTGTCCCAATAAAGATTGTGAACCCAACTTCATCTCAATCAATAATTCCTACAAATCAATTATTATTATATCTTTCAATTGCCAGTCATTAAGATGAGACAGTGAACCATGTCACCTAACACCTGCTGATCTTCTGTTAGGGAAATCTATCTATATTTTGAAAGTATGTTAATGTTATATTCACTTCTTGGGGTGAACTTTGAAACATATAAATTAAAGTTTTACTATTTATCTTCTAATAGGAATCGCTGAAATCTTGATAGTCTAGAATGATGGAGCACAAATGGTACTTTATTATTACGATGGTGAATTCAAATGTTTCACCAAGTGGGCATTACATATTAAATTAAGTTTTTAGTTCATGATGTATCTAAAATGCAACAACATTGAAAGCACTACCAAATTATAAATTTGTCTACTATATTGGATCATCAAAATGCTTTTATTTTATGAATTCTAAACAGATAAAAGAAATAAAAAATAATACTTGATGAAACATACTTTGACATGTTATTAAATCAATCAGTAAATGATCGGAAAACAAAGTTTAAAGTTAGACGAATAGATGATGCAAAAGATATATATGGATTAACTTAGTTATCAAACAAATGAATACCACGATTTACATAAGAATGCAACATTCATTTGGAAGAAGTTGATATGGCATTTACCGAAGTGAGCATATTACAGTTTATGTAATGTACTAAGGGAATCAAACAACAGTAGCATGTACAATGTAGGTTTAGGAGAAGATTATCACTCGCTAGTTCTTTTATTTATTTATTTATTTTTTTTATAAATAAAATGGAAAATCAATATGGCATATATATCATGTATTGTTTTCTTGTTACACCAAGATATAACAAAAGTAAACTCCTTGACGTAAGGTAATTACATTTTATTTTTCCTGAAATATTTTGGATATTTCTTTTAAAATTAGCCACCAGATAAATGCATGGATCAAAATAACTAAGATCTCTTTTTGCCACTTACATTTTCAATTTCACATCAACTTTATTCCTACCCGAATTTTTCTAATCCCTTGATCTGCCTTTCAAAGTATCATTTTGTGTTTATTCAAGAGATAATGTTATTTGCACTCAATTATGCCGTAAATTTTCACCTTTTTAAATCCAAAACTGAACCTTGTGCATCAGTTAGTTAAACATACAAAAAGACTCTCCGTTCTTGCTCTCCAGTCTTCAGAAAAGCTCTAGATTGTCTGATGAAGAAAGTTCACAAAAAGAAGCAGGAGAAAAAAAAATTAAAAGGTAGTTTTACATCCATATATATATATATATATATATATATATATATATATATATATATATATATATATATATATATATATATTTGAGATATTTAGACTATCCTCGAATTCTATCTTAAACCAACTTTGACCCATTTATTGTGCGCCTTATCTAATATAACATATTAATGGCAGCTTGATCAAACCAATGGTAGCCTGATCAAATCAATTGCAGCCTGATCAAATTAAAGAATATTTTTCTTCCCGTCTTTGCAATTATTTTTTTATTAACATTCTTAGGATAGAGTATCTTCGAATTCTATTCATTTTTCATGTGCCCGATCCAATATAACCATACAGATGGCGGCCTTATCAAACTAAAAAATATTTTTCTTTGTGTCTTGCAATGGTTCAAAAAATAGAAGTACAATCATAACATTAGAAATTAAAATTTTGCACCCCAAATATTAAAAGGACACGATTAAAGAGCTAGAAAAACCAACGTGCAAAGAATTAGTAGTATATACTTGAGGAATAAGATCAAAAGAATACCTTAGGAAATAGCCAAACATATATAATAGACATAATTAATTCCAGTGAAAGACGTTTAGTTATAATATATGATCAAAAATAAAATTAATTTTGTGGTACCTGAAGTACGACTACACTACGGTAAATGATTAATTTTTTCAAGATTTAAAACTTCATCTGGTTCTTCCATGTATCTCGTGTTTGCAATTGTCTTGATTTCATCTCGAAATAAATTCTTAAAAAAGAAGAAAAATAAAATGGGACCCAAAGCTTGGTGTCTCTTTGCAATCGTTTTGTCCCTCTTTCTAAGCGTCGCTTCTTTTCCTCGTTGTTTTCTTTTTGTAGGCGTCTTTATGTAGGTGTTTCTTTGTAGTTTTTTTTTTAATTTAATAGGTTATTAAAATAAGAAGGGTGAAAAGGTAATTTAACTTTTTAATTAAGAGGTTCTTGCTTTTAATATAGTATAGAAATAGATAGCCCATATTTTAATTTACAACCAATTAACCCAAAAATAATAGGCTAAGATTCAATATCCAACTCCAATAGGTTCTCAAAATTACTATTTAATTCATAAAAAAGATTGCTCAAGCTTTTAAGTTAATTTTCGAATCAATAACTCTGACTCAAATATTAGTTCAACAAACCAAATCCATTTGGGTGGTGAAAATTAGAGTTTTAACAAGCTTAAATATGTGGGTTTAAATTGCGAATTTGATTTTGTGAGAAATTTGGAGGTGAGTGTTATTTAGACTTGTTAGAAATAGTATAAGGAGGTTGTATATAAAATTTGAAGTCATTTAATGGAGATTTGGTCTAGTTTTGAACAAGAATAACAACTGAAAATCGTGAAAGAAGTTCGTCTACAGACGCTTGTATAAAGGTGTATAAAAGTGTATAATAGTGTATAAGATGTGTTTATACACTTATATACACTATTATACAAGATTATACATAATTATACAAAAAACTGACTTCGTCTTGTTCATTGCGTCTTTTCTGAAATTTAACTCAAATCTTGCTCAATCTACTCCAAATCACTTCAAATTTAAATTTTGAACTCCTTTTGATTTTTTCAATCAATTAGAACAACACCCAATCCAAACAACTAACAAACTCAAAAATTCTATTTTCGAAAGCAAAGCTTTGAATGGCCTTCAATGGTGGACTTCTACTGTTCAATTTTTTTACATTGCAACCAGGTGACATAGGGGGAGAAACAGTAATGGCGGACGGCCCCTTGAAACATATGTAAAAGATGTGAGAAGAAGAGAGAGTGAAAGCAATGGTTGTGAGAACACATATTTAACTCCATAACTTTTAGAAGCAATGGTTGTAAGAACACATATTTTGAATTTGCAAGAGCTAGTGTTTTTAAAATATATACAATAAGGGTTAGGTCGGATAAAACATAAAAACATGAGCCATTTTTTGTTATGATGTGAAGTAATGTGTATTTTCTTGTAATTCTTTCTTCTATAAAAGCAAATATAAGGTAAGAAGAGGTCAAGAGATTTATATTGCCAATCCATCCATGATTGTTGATTGTCCAACTTTTAAGACTACATAAAGTGTCATGAGATGATTAAAATTCCTTCATATTTGAAAAGAGTTTTTAGGTTCGAACTTTATAAAAGAAAAACTTTTCGAGAATTCTAATACTCCTCCTCAGTGAATTTGTTTGACGCAAATTTAAATTAGTTGGGTAAGTAAACTTTGATCACTAAATGTCTAAAGCAAATAAAGCTTTTAAATGTGTTGTTGATTCTTTATAGTATAATATATTTCGGATACTGTATTTGAGACAGTTGTTCGAATACGCTATGATATGCAACTGAATCAAGTTCTTGCTAATGGTAAAAAGAGGGGGTTGAACATGAGGGTTGTTCTTATTTTACCGGAGGGGTTTGAATTAGCTCCTCTGGATTGTATCTCTCGAAAGAACCAAATTTGATTATTTATGATGAAAAAAAATAAAATTATGAAAACTACTTGTATTGGGTGATACCCTTTTTTGCTTGAGCCCGACCGGGTTGGGTCCGGTCCGGGGCAAGTCGGGGCCATCGAACCCGACCTGGATGCAAGGTAGAACGACGGCCACGTCAACAACCGAGGTCGAGTCATTTCGAGACCGTTGCAGAGCTCGATATGAGTCACCACCGGATGGAGAAACACACAAGGTCGGAAGCCGGACTCGTAACGGATAACCAAGCGTCGCCGGATATCTCGCCCAAACGTGATTTTTCTCAACCACTTCAGGCCATTAAGGCGTAATTACAGGGATCCACGATGTAATTAATTTACCTACCTTATTTTTACCCTTAATCAGAATGTATAAAAGGGGAGAAGACCCCATAAAGAGGGGATCGGAAACCATTACACTACAGGACCATCTCTCTCAATTCTTGTACGCTATCAAGCACAATTGTTCTAAGCAATATTATATTCTGCGATTATTTACTTTAACAGCAATTGTTGAGTTTTTATCTTTTATTTTCCTCAATCCAAACCTTTTGTATCTTTTAGTTCACGGATCCTTAAAACCCCATATAAATTCAATTGTTATCCGGATTCCAGGGTAAACACTACTGTGTCTTATTTAGACCCTTCCGAAAATATGCATTATATACTCTTTTTCTACGAGATGTTGGGAATTCCATTGAGTTCGTACGCTTTTATGTTGACAAGTCAATTCATTCAATTATTACATGGATGATTCTTTCTAATATTTTTAAATAAAATGTTGTGCAATTTGTATTTCCATTTTTCTTCTGTCGTACTGCATTCTGTTACGAAACAATTCTTATTTGCAAAACAATTTTTATAAAAAGCATTACTTAATTACATTTGTATTTTGATATTTGAAGAGGCTTATACATTAGTTATCACGTTTGTTTTCTAAAATTTAAATTGGGAATATTTTACTAGAAATTTTCAATTTTTTATTTCTTCATTTTAATAAGAGAAAAATTGTAACTTACAATTAATTTTGTATAACCCGGTTATTTACCTCTTGTTTGAAATAAAAAATAAACTTGTTCCTTATTTAGTTCAAACTGTTAGTCAAATTAATCATCAACAAATCGTAAAGTGGCAAACAATGTGACTCATACAAGAAATTTGTTTAAAGTAGGAACGTAATAAAGTTATCCCGAGATTCACGACTGACTTCCTCTACAAAGTAGTAGAATAAGATGCAAGAGAGTCATGCTTTTAGAACAAAAAGGTTTTGATTCTGGGAGATGGAGCTCTAGAAGTGAAGTTCAAAACAGTATTAGTTTTCTGCCACTGAGACTGAACATCCACCTGTCTTTGGTGATCTGTACCTCGAAACACACCTTAGAAAAGAAAATTGAAGTTTCATTGAATGAATGAAAATAATAATCCGAGCATTCAACGCAAAGCAACCTTTCATTCCCTTGTTTCATCGTGCCCCCCCCCCCCCCCC